>NW_018404533.1:291409-332225 GCF_002113885.1 Mizuhopecten yessoensis
CCCTTGTCCACTATCCCCTCCCCCCTGTCCACTATCCCCTCCCCCTTTCCACTCTCTCCTCTATCCCGTCCCGTCTTTCCACTTGATACCTCCTTATTGAGTCCCCCCCATCCTCTGTAATACCAGGAGACAAAGTCAGCAAAGACTGAATGTCCTTATTATCAAGATCAGCTATCTCATGGCAGAAATCATTGTACACTTTTTTTTTGCCTCTGATAATGTTAAAATGTATCGGTGGTCCCGACTCACATGCTACAGTTTCACTGTGTATGTGGTGGGCCTCCGTGGCGGCTTCATTTTAAACAATACAAAGTGATTAGAGTGGTCCCTACATTTCGCCGTCACATCTGCGTTGTTCACATTGATAAAATGTTTTAAAATGATTGAAAAATTACAAATGTCTGTTATGATAACTTCATTTTACAAAAAGTAAAAAAATCCTCCTGGGGCTAAATTGCTCACACGATCTCTATCACATCGTTCTGCAGTTTCTCATGCAGCTTTCACTTTCTTGAATATTTTATTTTGACATTTTTATTTCTGTTGTGTTTCAGCCTTCATCAGCTATTGTTTAATGAGTTGTGTGGCTGAAGTGTGGTATTAACACAGAACTCTGTACAGTGGAACCTGTCATAATTAGCCATCTGTCACCTGTCTATAACAACCAGCTGTATATAAAAAAGACCACCCATCTATAAGGCTCACCTGTCTATAACAACCATCTGTATATAAAGACCACCTATCTATAAGGTCCACCTGTCTATTACAACTAGCTGTATATAAAGACCACCCGTCTATAAGGTCCACCTGTCTATTACAACTAGCTGTATATAAAGACCACCCATCTATAAGGCTCACCTGTCTATTACAACTAGCTGTATATAAAAACCACCCATCTATAAGGCTCACCTGTCTATTACAACCAGCTGTATATAAAGACCACCCATCTATAAGGCTCACCTGTCTATTACAATCAGCTGTATATAAAGACATCCCATCTATAAGGTCCATCTGTCTATAACAACCAACTGTATATCAAGACCATCCATCTATAAGGCTCACCTGTCTATTACAACCAGCTGTATATAAAGACATCCCATCTATAAGGTCCACCTGTCTATAACAACCAACTGTATATCAAGACCACCCATCTATAAGGCTCACCTGTCTATTACAACCAGCTGTATATAAAGACCACCCATCTATAAGGTCCACCTGTCTATAACAACCAACTGTATATAATAATCACCTGACTATAAAGACCATCTGTCAATAATGGCTGAACATTATTTTATTTTGCTGTCTTTATAGACAGGTTTGAAAGTACAATGACATTCTAATAAAGGGTCCTTTTCTGTTTTCTTTCTATTTTAAATTTTCTCATATTCTTCGCTTTAAGGTAAGGAATGACTTAAAAAGTTGGTCGGTAGAACATTTTGATTTTTCACAAGAGTACATCCCCTAAGTTTTTATACTTTAATATGTTTCAGGTAGCCAGGGGTACTGACCGGTGTTATTGGTGGTGATAGTGATTCAGGTAAGTTTTTTCTCAATAAAAACACCAGAGCTTAGTTTTATTGGTCAGTTCCTGAAAGCTAAACTGCTCTGATGTGTGACCTTGATTTTGTGTAAATTGACCTTGGAAATGATCATCAACCTTCAGATTTGTGACCTAAATAAAATAAAAATTCATAATATTTTATATAGCTCATTTGATGATGGAAAAAAATCAAGGTATGGAATAGGTGTTCTTGACTTTGCATATTAAGGCAAGGTAAAAACTGGGAACCCTTGAATTTGAGAGTAAACTTTTCCTTTTCCACAAGAAAGAACCCATGTGCTGTTGTTAAGCTTACAGTAAATTGAGAAGGGATTCTGAAGAGTATCAAAAAGCAAATAAACTTTTTATATCACATTATTTGAATGATAATGCCTATCAATGTATTAAAACAAGAAAGATACCAGTTACTTGTCAATAATGGGTTTTTTACATTTCAAAAGTGAAATATAAGTTTTTATGGTGAAAATGAAATTGCCATATTTCTACTGTGACAAATAAAACATTTTTTTGTTATTTTTCAAACTAAAAACTGACCAATCAGAAACACGGATTTAGTGTGAAAAATAACAAACAATACTTATTGTCAATTGTGACGTCAGATTTAAATATTTACTGTTTCTTAAAATAATTGTGACGGCACTTATACAGCATTCCTTGTCTCAATATTTTTGTTGCTAGGAGATAGACTAGGAAACCCGGGTCTTTATAGAGAAAAGGCAACAAACATAATATTCTTGGCTTCTTGAAGAAAAACATTTATATTTCATTCATTAGTTGATTTTTTTTCTATATTTTACACTCATGCTGTTCACCTCACTCAGGTGAAATATAACTTTTATTCATCAATAAACCAACAATATCATCTATAAGATATCAAAAATCGGTGAGAACCAATATTTAAAAATGCTATCACTAGCCCTGCCTGGATTATTTAGCAGACATCAAAATATAATCAGAATAAACTACACGTTTTAATCTATCAAAGCTGAAATTTCTATTGACCTCCAGTTTGACCTTTCCTCGTGGGGATCCGGCAGCTGGCTTATTGTTAAAACACAAATAAATATGATATTTAATTCAACTTCCATATTTCTAAAACGTGTTTAAATAAATATTAGATAAATACTAACGATAAGATGGCAGGAAAGTGGTTGTTTTAAATCTTTAATGCCAGTGTGTGTTACTGAACCGTGACGTCAGACTGTCGGCAAGATGAGCCGAATGGTTTATAATTATACCTTTATACCTCGATATTTCCATATTTCATATTGATTTCAGTGATAAAACGACATCTGCTGTAGAATAAAGATAAAATACTCTGTAGAAAATTTACTTTTTTTTATATAAAAAGGAAATATTCGGAAACATATATCCAGACTTTTGGAGACAGAATTTGATAAGACTTTTGTTCACGTAATTGTGAGAGATGGAGATCCGCAAAGATAAAGGGATAAGTAGATAAGATGTAATGATTAGATCAATATCTACACTGAATCTGAGGAGGAAAATAACACGTCTCCACCTTATAAATACCCAACCATAAGCCTAGTCCACTCGCCACCTGCCAATCAACTCTCGTATCAAACTATAATTATTCGTAAAAAAAAATACAAAAAGTTTCTTATTAAATTGTAAAACTAAAAATCAAATAATGCTGATTTTTTTTAAGATTGAGAATAGAACTATTTCAGTTAATCAGATTATTTCAAACATTCATAGATTTTTTTTGTAAGTTAACAAAACTTAATGGCTTGTCAATTTCTTGCACTTTAAAACTGAAATATATCTGAAAATTTGAAAAATAATTGAGTTAAAATTGGTCCCTTAAATTTGTTTCACTTGTGAAAACTGAATGACATATGTTTCTGGTATATTGAATTATGAATGATTTTAGACTGTAAGATGTCATAAATCTTTAATGAAAAATATTGAGAGAAAAAACCCAGTGTTTTTCACATGAGAACTTCTGGATCAGATTTTAACTCAAACTGTGTTTGTGAAACAACTTTATTCTTTTTATTCTAAATTTCTGATCTAATTTTAAATTTCATATAGAAGCTTAAAGGGTTAAATGGCCATAGTTTTGTGGAGCTCATGAAACTCAGGTTCTGAGTGAAAACTGTATTGCTTTATAAATCTCGGATGTATGTCACAGGTATAAACTGTATTTATCCTGTAAAAACCCAAAGAGCCAACACATAAACTCTGACTCATATTAGGGGGGGGGGGCTTATTGCTGGACAATGAAGCAACTTTTATTGCATTCACCCTTAAAGACAATTGAAAGGTTGGAGGAATAGTTTATTAAAAAAATTCAGGGGTGAATGAGTTAATAACCATTTTGTTTATTTTGAAATTTCTGATCTAATATTTAACCCTTTCACCCCTAAGTAACTTTTGTAGGCTCTACCATACATTGATCTGGATGAGTCCATTATGGTTTACAGTGGTGAAAGGATTAATTAGATTTAAAATTGGCATTTCTACTGAATTGAATTTACTGATTTTGTTAAACAACATTTAATAAGCAAATTTTAAAATTTCTGATCTTATTTTCAATTAAATTGAAGATTTCTAGAGTTCATTAAACTCAAATTTTGAATTTAAATGTCCTGATTTCTACTTTATCAATCTCAGATGTAAGTTACAGGTATGTAGTACTTTGTACTGTATTTATTGTGTAATGAACCCAAAGAGCTAACACATAAACTCGGACTCAAAGTAGGGGGATGGGCTTATTGCCGGACAACGAAATGATACTTTTTGGCAATTCTACTGAATTGTGATTGAATATAAATATACAGATTTTGTAATTTTTTATTTTTAGATTTCTGGTCATATTTTCAATTAGATTTAATATTTTAACAGTGCATAATAGTCATTTGTGTCTACGAGTTCGAGTTCGTTTAACTCAGGTTCTGAATGTATATGTCCAATTTCTACTTTATAGACCTGAGATGTAAGTTACAGCACATATACCGTTTTAATCCTGTAATTAGCCCAGGGAACACATATAAACTATGTCTCAAAGTAGGGGGCTGGGCTTATCGCAGGACAATGAAATAACGTTGAGGTTCGCTTGTCTACTGACTTGTAACGGACACGGGCGGGCTTATTACCAGGCATGGGCTTATTGGAAGATAAATACGGTAGTTCTCTTAGGAGCAGATGTCACTGAAGTTAAAGTTTAAAGTCATCCGAACCAAGTGTGGTATTTCTACTGTCTATGGTTCTAATAACTACGATTAGACAGATGGTAAATTGTAGTTGTAAAATATACCTCATAGCGCAATAATAGAATAGCTTATATTTCTCACTCATCTTACAAGAAAATGTTTTGCTAAAGTGCAGTTTTTATTTCCGCCATAAAGTTTTTATATTTTTGTAAATTGAAACCAAGTATTTCTAAATGAATACCGGTTTTTATTTCATGTAAAATGTTTTTATTTTCTTTAATCTGACGTCTATTGCCCACATCCCAACATATTTTAATCTTGTAAAGTTTTTTGATGGAATTAAAGAGCTTTTAAATCCATGGGACAAAATGGACATTTTTAAGTGTTTATTTTTTTATTTTCAATGGATTTTAGAATTAGGTTCCTACTTAGTACAACATGTGAGAGATATGATGATGATGTATAAAAATACAATTAACTGTTAATTACTAAAATGTGTCATTTGTGTCTAAGGGAGGAACAGAAAATTGTATTTAAGGGAGAAACCAAACCAAACTAAGGGAGAAATAGAACATTGTATTTGTCTGAGGGAGAAATAGAGCACTGTATTTGTGTGAGGGAGAAATATAATATTGTATATGTGTGAGGGAGAAATAGAACATTGTATTTGTCTAAGGGAGAATCAGAACATTATATTTGCCTGAGGGAGAAATAGAATATTGTATTTGTCTGAGGGAGAAATAGAACATTGTATTTGTCTGAGGGAGAAATAGAACATTGTATTTGTCTGAGAGAGAAATAGAACATTGAATTTGTCTAAGGGAGAAGCAGAACATTGTATTTGTCTGAGGGAGAAACAGAACATTATATTTGCCTGTAAGTAAGAAATAGAACATTGTATGTGTGTTATGGAGAAATAGAACATTGTATATGTCTGAGGGAGAAATAGAATACCTGGTATTGTGTTTGTATGATGGAGAAATAGAACATTGTACTTGTCTAAGGGAGAATAAATATAAAATTGCATTTGTCTGTTTGAGAAATATAAAATTGCATTTGTCTGATGGAGAAACAGAACATTGTAATGTGCCTGAGGAAGAAATAGAACAGTGTATGTGTCTTATGGAGAAATAGAGCATCAAATTTGTCCGAGGGAGAAATAGAACATTTTATGTTCCTGAGGGAGAAACAGAACATTGTATTTGTATGATAGAGAAATAGAACATTGTATGTGTCTGATTGTCTCAGGGAGAAATAGAATATTGTATTTGTATGAGGCTGAAACAGAAGAGTATCTTAAATGAGTGCCAGATAGAGAAACAGAACATTGTTTCCTGGAGATATATATGTGAGTCTGTGGTAGATGTTTTGGTGGGTGTTTTATGACTCACGGACCAGTGACAGTCTAATCGACACCGATGTGTGTGGCGGGTTGCATTGCCACTCTCTCCTCTTTCATTTCCGTAATGACCCTGTGCGAGAGAGTGAGAACATTCCGCAACTACAAAAAACTATCACGCCATGAACCAGTTGAAAATTCTACATATCTTAGCAAACATAAACCTTCACTTTACACCTAAAATGTACTGATTCTGTCCATGACATAACGTGACATTAAGTTAGCAAAAACACATGGTATCATTCTGTTCCCCAACACTGAGACTCAGTTTTATTAAATTTACATGTATTATCTTACTGATAGATTAAGGATACATGCTACCTTGTTTTTATTTTCTCCTCCTTTTCCAGGAGAGTTCCACTGTAAGCAGATATGTAAGATAACTTAGGACAGGGTTAATTTATCTACTAATAGATTAAGGATACATGCTACCTTATTTTCACTTTCTCCTCCTTTTCCAGAAGAGTTCCGCTCTAAGCAGATATGTAAGATAACTTAGGACAGGGTTAATTTATTACAAAGTTATATATTGTTTTGATCTGTATTGACAAAAACTACATCAGCAAAATTTCATTTTTCATGATAAAAGTGAAACCGAAAAAATTGCGAAAATAATCCTTATGAAAATAACAATTTTGTCGGTCACAGAAAACACTTACCTTTAGATAAAATTAAAACTGAACATTTGACTTTGTGTGTCATTCATTATCCTTCCCACTGCACTGTGTTATTAAGTAAATACAATTACCTCCCCTTAATTTTATTCTGATGAGGTTTTATGATTTTCTATTAAGGGATAATTCATTAAATCATATAGTCATTCCAGAAAAAAAACGGTTCTGATGCATTGTTACAGATTTTGGCAGTGGTACGGGGATCCTTAATAAATTTAAGCTATTACAATGACTTATGAAATCAAGGAAAATGTACTAATGTACTTTAAGCATTTACATTACATATATATGTATGTGCAAAAACTATAAACTTAAAACTGCGACAAAACTCAGCCTCGGTTAAAGATAATGATGTCACTGCTGTCCCGATTTAGACCTCAAAGTCTCCAGGGCGAGTGGTGCCCCGCTGGATTTAGATCTGTTGTCAATCAAGGTCGGCATATAAATACTGTAAAGAAGGGCTGTTAATTAACTCGGGTAAATTGTAGCTGCACTCTGCCAACAGTAGCAAACATTACAGGGTTGGTGACATGCACTTTTGTGACAAATTCTGGTAATCGGATCTGGTGAATACTACAGTAAAACTTGCGAGAGAGCGAGCGAAGGGCAGACTTTATGTACAGCCGCCCTGATTACAGCTCTGTGTGGCTTCCTAACCTCAGCTTCATCTCTCCTAGGTCATCAGTATAGGTATGAGGTGGTCAGTAATTGTATGAGGTGGTCAGTAGTTGTATGAGGTGGTCCTTAGTTGTATGAGGAGGTCAGTAGTTGTGTGAGGTGGTCAGTAATTGTATGAGGTGGTCCTTAGTTGTATGACGAGGTCAGTAGTTGTATGAGGTGGTCATTAGTTGCATAAGGTAGTCAATAATTGTATGAGGTGGTCAGTAGTTGTATGAGGAGGTCAGTAATTGTATGAGGTGGTCAGTAATTGTATGAGGTGGTCAGTACTTGTATAAGGTGGTCAGTAGATGTATGAGATGGTCAGTAATTGTATGAGGTGGTCAGTAATTGTATGAGGTGGTCCTTAGTTGTATGAGGAGGTCAGAAGTTGTATGAGGTAATCAGTAATTGTATGAGGTGGTCAGTAATTGTATGAGGTGGTCAGTAGTTGTATGAGGTGGTCAGAAGTTGTATGAGGTAATCAGTAATTGTATGAGGTGGTCAGTAGTTGTATGAGGTGGTCCTTAGTGGTATAAGGTGGTTAGTAATTGTATGAGGGGTGGTCAGTAGTTGTATGAGGTGGTCAGTAGGTGTATGAGGTGGTCAGTAGTTGTATGAGGTGGTCCTTAGTGGTATAAGGTGGTTAGTAATTGTATGAGGGGTGGTCAGTAGTTGTATGAGGTGGTCAGTAGGTGTATGAGGTGGTCAGTAGTTGTATGAGGTGGGCAGTAGTTGTATGAGGTGGTCAGTAAATGTATGAGGTGGTCATTAGTTGTATAAGGTGGTCAGTAATTGTATGAGGTGGTCAGTAATTGTATGAGGTGGTCCTTAATTGTATTAGGAGGTCAGTAGTTGTATGAGGTGGTCAGTAATTGTATGAGGTGGTCAGTAGTTGTATGAGGAGGTCAGTAATTGTATGAGGTGGTCAGTAATTGTATGAGGTGGTCATTAGTTGTATAAGGTGGTCAGTAATTGTATGAGGTTGTCAGTAGTTGTATGAGGTGGTCAGTAATTGTATGAGGTGGTCAGTAATCGTATGAGGTGGTCAGTAATTGTATGAGGTGGTCAGTAGTTGTATGAGGTGGTCAATAGTTGTATGAGGTGGGCAGCTGTTTCATGAGGGGGTTAATAGTTGTATGAGGTGGTCAGTAGTTGTATGAGGTGGTCATTAGTTGTATGAGGTGGTCAGTAGTTGTATGAGGAGGTCAGTAGTTGTATGAGGTGGTCAGTGGTTGTATGAGGTGGTCAGTAAATGTATGAGGTGGTCATTAGTTGCATAAGGTGGTCAGTAATTGTATGAGGTGGTCAGTAAATGTATGAGGTGGTCATTAGTTGCATAAGATGGTCAGTAATTGTATGAGGTGATCAGTAGTTGTATGAGGTGGTTAGTAGTTGTATGAGGTGGTCAGTAGTTGTATGAGGTGGTCCTTAGTGGTATAAGGTGGTTAGTAATTGTATGAGGTGGTCATTAGTTGCATAAGGTGGTCAGTAATTGTATGAGGTGGTCAGTAATTGTATGAGATGGTCCTTAGTTGTATGAGGAGGTCAGCAGTTGTATGAGGAGGTCAGTAATTGTATGAGGTGGTCGGTAATTGTATGAGGTGGTCAGTAATTGTATGAGGTGGTCAGTAATCGTATGAGGTGGTCAGTAATTGTATGAGGTGGTCAGTAATTCTATGAGGTGGTCCTTAATTGTATTAGGAGGTCAGTAGTTGTATGAGGGGGTCAGTAATTGTATGAGGTGGTCCTTAGTTGTATGAGGAGGTGAGTAGTTGTATGAGGTGGTCAGTAGTTGTATGAGGTGGTCCTTAGTTGTATGAGGAGGTGAGTAGTTGTATGAGGTGGTCAGTAGTTGTATGAGGTGGTCATTAGTTGTATGAGGTGGGCAGCTGTTTCATGAGGGGGTTAATAGTTGTATGAAGTGGTCAGGAGTTGTATGAGGTGGTCAGTAGTTGTATGAGGTGGTCATTAGTTGTATGAGGTGGTCAGTAGTTGTATGAGGAGGTCAGTAGTTGTATGAGGTGGTCAGTAGCTGTATGAGGTGGTCAGTAAATGTATGAGGTGGTCATTAGTTGCATAAGGTGGTCAAGAATTGTATGAGGTGGTCAGTAGTTGTATGAGGTGGTCATTAGTTGTATGAGGTGGGCAGCTGTTTCATGAGGGGGTTAATAGTTGTATGAAGTGGTCAGGAGTTGTATGAGGTGGTCAGTAGTTGTATGAGGTGGTCAATAGTTGTATGAGGTGGGCAGCTGTTTCATGAGGGGGTTAATAGTTGTATGAAGTGGTCAGGAGTTGTATGAGGTGGTCAGTAGTTGTATGAGGTGGTCAATAGTTGTATGAGGTGGGCAGCTGTTTCATGAGGGGGTTAATAGTTGTATGAGGTGGTCAGTAGTTGTATGAGGGGGTTAGTAGTTGTATGAGGAGGTCAGTAATTGTATGAGGTGGTCCTTAATTGTATGAGGAGGTCAGTAGTTGTATGAGGTGGTCAGTAGTTGTATGAGGTGGTTAGTAGTTGTATGAGGAGGTCAGTAATTGTATGAGGTGGTCAGTAATTGTATGAGGTGATCAGTTAGTGTATGAGATGGTCAGTAATTGTATGAGGTTGTTAGTAGTTGTATGAGGTGGTCCTTAGTTGTATAAGGTGGTCAGTAATTGTATGAGGTGGTCAGTAGTTGTATGAGGTGGTCAGTAATTGTGTGAGGTTGTTAGTAGTTGTATGCGGTAGTCCTTAGTTGTATAAGGTGGTCAGTAATTGTGTGAGTAATTGTATGAGGTGGTCAGTAATTGTATGAGGTTGTTAGTATTTGTATGAGGTGGTCCTTAGTTGTATGAGGAGGTCAGTAATTGTATGAGGTGGTCAATAATTGTATGAGGTGGTCCTTAGTTGTATAAGGTGGTCAGTAATTGTGTGAGGTTGTTAGTAGTTGTATGAGGTAGTCCTTAGTTGTATAAGGTGGTCAGTAGTTGTTTGAGGTGGTCAGTAGTTGTATGAGGTGGTCAGTAGTTGTATGAGGTGGTCAGTAGTTGTATGAAGTGGTCCTTAGTTGTATAAGGTGGTCAGTACTTGTATGAGGTGGCCCTTAATTTTATGAGGAGGTCAGTAGTTGAATGACGAGGTTAATAGCTGAATCAGCAGATTAGTAGTTTCATCGGTTGGTTAGTAATTGTTTGAAGAGGTTAACAGTAATAAGAAGGGGTCAGTAACTACATGAGGTGGTCATTAATGTCAGTAATTGTATGAGGAGATTAAAGCTGTATGATGAGGTTTTCAACTTATCAGAAGGTTAATAAATTCATAATTTAGTTTATAATTGTATGAGGTGGATAGTAATTTGAAGAGGTTAATAGTTTTATTTAGTAATCAGAACATCATTACAATCATTCTATACAAGATCATAGAAAAAACAGATGAAAAAAGATTGAAAAACTTGACAAACTTTTCGATTCCGGTGATTTTGAGTACAAAAAGTTCAGATGACATAGAAGATGGATGACTTGCTAATTGAAAGAAAACAAGAAAATTTGAGTTATACATCCTGGGTTATTTACTTGGTACTGTGGTACCAGTTCGGTCCTGGAGGACATCGTGAGGACAACAGCTGCCACGGCGACCTTGATTGATAGATTGGTCCAGTGCACTTTTAAATTTAAAGGTTTTATACCTCTGTTTATTCTGTCTCCTTAAGGCCCTGCCTGCCCCCTGGGGTTCTATAATATTACATTGTGTCCATGGTTTTTTTCTTGGCTCAGGTAAATTATACCACAGTACTATTAAATATAACTGGGAAATACCGATATAGTTTTATGTTAATTCTTGAGGACATTTTATCATTTGATTAAAATTTACATGCATATTTTGTGTCGGATAAATCAATGCAATGATTATCCATTGTGCAGTAAAATCATAGTGATGATTAATTTGTTTAAAAAAATTATCATTAATAATTCAAAATTCAAAACTATGTAATTAATTTCATTTTTAAAGATTTCGCCTTTTTTTCTTTTTTCTTTCTTTTGAAGAACAGAGCTGATGTATATTTATTCTTTTAATTCTGTTTATTTTATATTTCATAATATTATGAACATTTATGTAAATAAAACATTTAATAAGTCAAAGATATACAATATTTTCATTAACAACTGCCCAAAATAAACAATCGTCCTAGTGATTATTTAGTGATTATTTAGAAACAGTGTTAAGATACCTAATAAAAATAGACATTGACCATGGAATTGGAACCCAAACCTTCCTACACAGCAGGGTCAACATTCTCCGAACTGTCTGATAGTGTAAGCGGTTAGCTCCCTGGGATTTAGCCACACCTCCAAAATAGGGATCAGTAAACAAACATGAACTTTGACCTTGACTTTTCCCTGACTTCTGAGCTGTGCCAGTGTAAATAGAAATAAATAAAACCCTTGTATTTGATTCCTTAAGTAATCAAGAACTACCCAGGGAGTCGCACACAGCCCCTAGGGAGTTACATAAAGCCCCATGAACATCCCCTGTTGATCATGAGGTGGTCAATAGTCCATGAAATGTGTTGACTTGTTGTGCCAACAATCCTTAGTCATTTGAAAATGGACACTATCAACTCCACTGTCCAAATAAAACTGTCCCTTACAAGTGTCACTTTATTGTCAAGCTGGCATGGTGTTTGTATTGGGGTGTAAGGTTTTGTCCATACTACAGAATAGGGCATTCCCCTCTCACCAGGGGGCAGTGTTGAGGGAATATCACTCTCTCCCTAGTGGAGTGAGGATATTCCTCTCACTAGGGGGCAGTAGTGAGGGTATTCCTCTCACTAGGGGGCAGTAGTGAGGTTATTCCTCTCACTAGGTGGCAGTAGTGAGGTTATTCCTATCACTAGGTGGCAGTAGCGATGTTATTCCTCTCACTAGGGTGCATTAGTGAGGTTATTCCTATCCCTAGGGGGCAGTAGTGAGTTTATTCCTCTCACTAGGGTGCATTAGTGAGGTTATTCCTAGCACTAGGGGGCAGTTGTGAGTTTATTCCTCTCACTAGGGTGCATTAGTGAGGTTATTCCTATCGCTAGGGGGCAGTTGTGAGGATATTCCTCTCACTAGGTGGCAGTAGTAAGGGTATTCCTCTCACCAGGCGACAGTAGTAAGGGTATTCCTCTCACTAGGTGGCAGTAGTGATGTTATTCCTCTCACTAGGTGGAAGTAGTGAGGTTATTCCCCTCACTAGGGGGCAGTAGTGAGGTTATTCCTCTCACTAGGTGGCAGAAGTAAGGATATTCCTCTCACTAGGTGGCAGTAGTGAGGATATTCCTCTCACTAGGGGGCAGTAGTGAGGATCTTCCTCTCACTAGGTGGCAGTAGTAAGGGTATTCCTGTGAGGTTATTCCTCTCACTAGGGGGCAGGAGTGAGGATATTCCTCTCACTAGGTGGCAGTAGTGAGGTTATTCCCCTCACCAGGTGACAGTAGTGAGGTTATTCCTCTCACTAGGGGGCAGTAGTGAGGATATTCCTCTCACTAGGTGGCAGTAGTGAGGTTATTCCCCACACCAGGTGACAGTAGTGAGGTTATTCCTCTCACTAGGTGGCAGGAGTAAGGGTATTCCTCTCACTAGGTGGCAGTAGTGAGGATATTCCTCTCACTAGGTGGCAGTAGTGAGGTTATTCCTCTCACTAGGTGGCAGGAGTAAGGATATTCCTCTCACTAGGTGGCAGTAGTGAGGTTATTCCCCTCACCAGGTGACAGTAGTGAGGTTATTCCTCTCACTAAGGGGCAGTAGTGAGGATATTCCTCTCACCAGGCGACAGTAGTGAGGATATTCCTCTCACTAGGGGGCAGTAGTAAGGATATTCCTCTCACTAGGTGGGAGTAGTGAGGATATTCCTCAAACTAGGTGGCAGTAGTAAGGGGATTCCTCTCACTAGGCGACAGTAGTGAGGATAATCCTCTCACTAGGTGGCAGGAGTAAGGGTATTCCTCTCACTAGGAGACAGTAGTGAGGATATTCCTCAAACTAGGTGGCAGTAGTAAGGGGATTCCTCTCACTAGGCGACAGTAGTGAGGATAATCCTCTCACTAGGTGGCAGTAGGGAGGATATTCCTCTCACTAGGTGGGAGTAGTGAGGATATTCCTCAAACTAGGTGGCAGTAGTAAGGATATGCCTCTCACTAGGTGGCAGTAGGGAGGTTATTCCTCTCACTAAGGGGCAATAGTGAGGATATTCCTCTCGCTAGGTGGCAGTAGTGAGGTTATTACTCTCACTAGGTGGCAGTACTGAGGATATTCCTCTCACTCGGGGGCAGCAGTGAAGGCATCTTTCACAAGGAGGCAGTACAGTAGTGAGGATATTCCTCTCGCTAGGTGGCAGTAGTGAGGTGATTCCTCTCACTAGGTGACAGTAGTGCGGATATTCCTCTCACTAGGGGGCAGTAGTAAGGGTATTCCTCTCACTAGGCGACAGTAGTGAGGATATTCCTCAAACTAGGAGGCAGTAGTAAGGATATTCCTCTCACTAGGTGGCAGTAGTAAGGATATTCCCCTCACTAGGTGGCAGTAGTGAGGATATTCCTCTCACTATAGTAGTGAGGATATTCCTCTCACTAGGTGGCAGTAGTGAGGTTATTCCTCTCACTAGGTGGCAGTAGTAAGGATATTCCCCTCACTAGGTGGCAGTAGTGAGGATATTCCTCTCACTATAGTAGTGAGGATATTCCTCTCACTAGGTGGCAGTAGTAAGGGGATTCCTCTCACTAGGTGGCAGTAGTAAGGGTATTCCTCTCACTAGGCGGCAGTAGTAAGGGTATTCCTCTCACTAGGCGACAGTAGTGAGGATATTCCTCTCACTAGGTGGCAGTAGTGAGGGTATTCCTCTCACTAGGTGGCAGTAGTAAGGGGATTCCTCTCACTAGGTGGCAGTAGTAAGGGTATTCCTCTCACTAGGCGGCAGTAGTAAGGGTATTCCTCTCACTAGGCGACAGTAGTGAGGATATTCCTCAAACTAGGTGGCAGTAGTAAGGATATTCCTCTCACTAGGAGGTAAGGATATTCCTCTCACTAGGTGGCAGTAGTGAGGTTATTCCTCTCACTAGGTGACAATAGTGAGGGTATTCCTGTCACTAGGTGGCAGTAGTAAGGATATTCCTCTCACTAGGAGGTAAGGATATTCCTCTCACTAGGTGGCAGTAGTGAGGTTATTCCTCTCACTAGGGGGTAGTAGTAAGGGTATTCCTCTCACTAGGTGGCAGTAGTAATGATATTCCTCTCACTAGGTGGCAGTAGTAAGGGGATTCCTCTCACTAGGTGGCAGTAGTAAGGGTATTCCTCTCACTAGGGGGCAGTAGTGAGGTTATTCCTCTCACTAGGTGGCAGTAGTAAGGATATTCCCCTCACTAGGTGGCAGTAGTGAGGATATTCCTCTCACTATAGTAGTGAGGATATTCCTCTCACTAGGTGGCAGTAGTAAGGGGATTCCTCTCACTAGGTGGCAGTAGTAAGGGTATTCCTCTCACTAGGCGGCAGTAGTAAGGGTATTCCTCTCACTAGGTGGCCGTAGTAAGGGTATTCCTCTCACTAGGTGGCTGTAGTGAGGATATTTCCTCAAACTAGGAGGCAGTAGTAAGGATATTCCTCTCACTAGGGGGCAGTAGTAAGGATATTCCTCTCACTAGGTGGCAGTAGTAAGGGGATTCCTCTCACTAGGCGACAGTAGTGAGGATATTCCTCAAACTAGGCGGCAGTAGTAAGGATATTCCTCTCACTAGGTGGCAGTAGTAAGGATATTCCTCTCACTAGGAGGTAAGGATATTCCTCTCACTAGGTGGCAGTAGTGAGGTTATTCCTCTCACTAGGTGGCAGAAGTAAGGATATTGCTCTCACTAGGTGGCAGTAGTGAGGATATTCCTCTCACTATAGTAGTGAGGATATTCCTCTCACTAGGTGGCAGTAGTGAGGTTATTCCTCTCACTAGGTGACAATAGTGAGGGTATTCCTGTCACTAGGTGGCAGTAGTAAGGATATTCCTCTCACTAGGAGGTAAGGATATTCCTCTCACTAGGTGGCAGTAGTAAGGGGATTCCTCTCACTAGGCGACAGTAGTGAGGATATTCCTCAAACTAGGCGGCAGTAGTAAGGATATTCCTCTCACTAGGTGGCAGTAGTGAGGTTATTCCTCTCACTAGGTGACAATAGTGAGGGTATTCCTGTCACTAGGTGGCAGTAGTAAGGATATTCCTCTCACCAGGCGACAGTAGTGAGGATATTCCTCTCACTAGGAGGCAGTAGTGAGGGTATTGCTCTCACTAGGGGGCAGTAGTAAGGGTATTCCTCTCACTAGGTGGCAGTAGTAAGGGGATTCCTCTCACTAGGTGGCAGTAGTAAGGGTATTCCTCTCACTAGGTGGCTGTAGTGAGGATATTCCTCTCACTAGGGGGCAGCAGTGAAGGCATCTTTCACAAGGAGGCAGTCCTTTGCAGCAGTGTTGATGATATCTTCAATAATGTATCTTAAATAAATATATTTAAAATGTATAGTTACCAAACCAATATTTTTTACATTAGAAAAGATTATTTAATTTTGTTAATTAATTTTAAAATAGTTTGATATCTATTAGATGGAGTCAGCTAGTCAGAAGCTGTGGATTACTGCAGCAATACGTCAGCAACACTTTTCAAAGTTATTAATCATTTAAATCTTCTATCAATAATAAACATATACATTTTACACCGTGTCACTGGAAAATGAAGATAAATTTAAAATATTTTATACATAAAAGAATTAAAAGCTCTCCCTTAAGAATCCTTCCGCTCAATTAAACACATATTTGACAAATTCTTCTCGTAAATTTCCCTACTCCAAAATGTTTTTGTGAGATAAAATACCTTTCTTACATTCTTCTTGTTGAATTTTCTTTATCACGAATAGCTCTATTCAAATTCTGGTCCTTGTCAAACAGCGTAAAACCATTTGAAGTGTAAAAGATTTTTATAAAAGATAACAATTTGGCTTTCCTTTCAGTCATATGAAACTGCATTAATGTAATAACAAATTATCAACAAAATTGTAATTCACTTAATTTCATATCCTAATTATCCAAATTAAAACTTTACGATTAAACGATGTTATCTTCAGATTTGAAACACGATACAATTTACAAATGAAAGAAAAAGCAGATCTGGAAAAATTGGTGATTTTTTTTTTAAATTTGCTTAATATGTTGTTAAAGGAATAAAGTTAAATAGTTAGATTGGAGCATTTATAAATGATCCATTCATTAAGAAATTTAATCTAAATAGTGTGCTTTTAGCTAGCTCCGAATCCAGGTATAAAATGCCTGTGACCTGTGTCAACAGATCCCTTGAGGACTGCGGACAGATGGTCAGATAACGTTAAAACGGATTTTGAAAAACAAGTTAGTAATTGGTGGAAAATGATACCCGTTTCGATTTCTTCCGGATGAGTTAGGTTGCTTCGGAGGGCATATTTAGGCACAAAGAAAACAAATTAGATTCTGTCAATTTTAAAATGTCTTAAGTTTGGCCACTGGTCATGCGTACAACTGGCCATCGCTAATCTTAGATTTGTTAGTTTTTCCTTTGTCCGCGTGCAGCCCTGCCCCTTAGACCTGTCAGGCAAACAGGCTTTTTCCAACACAAATTTTTATGGTCAATATTTTATAGCATTTTACTGGAGGAGAGAATATTGGAGGTAAAGTGACCGTGAATTGGTAATGCTCCCCGCCTACGTTAGCCTGTCCGCGGTGCACTGCAGCGAAAAATAAAAATATGTAGATTCTTTGTAGATTTAGATAAAAAGGATTTTATTTAGTACATCTGGTGTGCATAGCGACCATAAACATGTCAGACATTTTACCTGTAAACCACGCACGGTAATTATCGCAACATTCCAGATCGCAAATCGCTCCCGTCATTACCTCGTATTTAGAAAAATATTCAATTTAGCGTGAGTATTGGAGTGAGAAATACTTTGGAGAGTGTTACACTTTTCGATGACCAGCGAGATAAGGCACCCCGGGTATTCGCAAAACTGTTGTGTATAACCAAATCACCAGAAAATTGGGCGAATTGTGTTTGAAACTAAACATCCTAATCATGCGTCTCTTATATCACCTGTGGTAACGATCACCGGTGATCCGTGCCCAGGTAACAATGGTAACACCGGGGCAGAGCCAAGGTGAGACATTACGTAATTATCTTCCCTGATGTTGAGTGTCCCGAGATTTAAATCTATAATTGAATGTATTGACCAACAAAACGTGTCCTTTACAATCGTGAGACATTTAAACTCCAAGTGACATAAACTCTCCCACATTTTGTGCCACTTCCTCGGTAACACTGGTTGTTATGGTAACCGTTAAGCCGGTAAATAAACATTTACTCTCCAAAGATCTATTGTCATTGACCACCCTATAGACTTTACTCAACTGTGATTTAATTTGTATTCAAAACTGTACCTATGTAATGATACCTACCTACTATAGAAAGTGTTGTCATGGTAACTCAGTATCTCAATACAGTTTTTCGTTTACTACGTTGTCTACTCAACAAATAGGAGAGAATAATACTTGTTATTTTTAATTTATAGAGTAGAATAAGTTACAATTCATTCCATAATAAATTTTTATCAATTCTGTTTGCTGATCTTTTTTCCATATTTACTGACAGATATTGCAGTTAATTATCTCATTTCCATAGCTACTGCCAGAAAATGCTATACATTGACTCATTTTCATGGTAACTGTTAAATAATGCTTTATATTGACTCATTCCTTTGGTTACTGTCAGATATTTCATATTGACTCATTTGCATGGTTACTGTCAGGTAATGCTTTATATTAACTCATTTCCATGGTTACTGACATACAATGCTGTATATTGACTCATTTTTATGGTTACTGTCAGATCATGCTGTGTATTGACTCATTTCCATGGTTACTGTCAGATAATGCTGTATATAGACTTGATTATATGGTAACTGTAAAATAATGCTGGAAGTTGACACATTTCCATGGTTACTGTCAGATAATGTTGTAAATTGACTCATTTCCATGGTTACTGTCAGATAATGTTGTAAATTGATTCATTTCCATGGTAACTGACCTACAAGGCTTTATATTGAGTTATTTCCATGGGAACTGTCAGATATTGCTCTATCTGGACTTGATTCTATGGTTACTGTCAGCTTATGTTGTATATGGACTTGCTTCTATGGTTTCTGTCAGATAATGCTGTATATAGACTTGATTATATGGTAACTGTAAAATAATGCTTGAAGTTGACACATTTCCATGGTTAGTGTCAGATAATGCTTTATATTGAGTAGTTTCCATGGTTACTGCCATGCAATGCTGTATATTTACTCATTTTTATGGTTACTGTCAGATAATTCTTTATATTGACTAGTTTCCATGTGTACTGTCAGATAATGTTGTAAATTGATTCATTTCCATGGTAACTGAAATACAAGGCTTTATATTGAGTTATTTCCATGGGAACTGTCAGATATTGCTGTATATCGACTCATTTCCATGGTAACTGAAATACAATGCTGTATATGGACTTGTTTCTACGGTTACTGTCAGCTAATGTTGTATATGGACTTGCTTCTATGGTTTCTGTCAGATAATGCTGTATATTGACTCATTTCCATTGTTACTGTCAGATAATGCTGTATATAGACTTGATTATATGGTAACTGTAAAATAATGCTTGAAGTTGACACATTTCCATGGTTAGTGTCAGATAATGCTTTATAATAACTAGTTTCCATGGTTACTGTGAGGGAATGTTGTACATTGACTCATTTTCATGGTAACTGACATACAAGGCTTTATTTTGAGTTATTTCCATGGGAACTGTCAGATAATGCTATATATTGACTCATTTCTATGTTAACTGTCAGATAATGCTATATATTGACTCATTTCTATGGTAACTGACATACAAGGCTTTATTTTGAGTTATTTCCATGGGAACTGTCAGATATTGCTGTATATCGACTCATTTCTATGGTATCTGTCAGATAATGCTGTATATTGACTCATTTCTATGGCAACTGTCAGATAATGCTTTATATTGAGTAGTTTCCATGGTTACTTTCAGATAATGTTGTACATTGACTCGTTTCCATGGTAACTGACCTACAAGGCTTTATATTGAGTTATTTCCATGGGAACTGTCAGATATTGCTGTATATCGACTCATTTCTATGGTAACTGTCAGATAATGTTGTACATTGACTCATTTCCATGGTAACTGACATACAAGGCTTTATATTGAGTTATTTCCATGGTAACTGTCAGATATTGCTGTATATGGACTTGATTCTATGATAACTGTCAGATATTGCTGTATATTGGCTCATTTCCATGGTTACTGTCAGATATTGCTGTATATCGACTCATTTCCATGGTTACTGTCAGACAATGCTGTATATGGACTTGATCCTATGGTAACTGAGAGTTAATGAATTGAAACTATAAAACTCATTTCACACGGCCGTAAAGTATATGTGTATTACAATTTCAAGTTCATATTCATTCAGTGAGTAAATACATAGACTTGTAAAACTGACGGTTTTATTTGTATTTTTTTTCAATTTTCATTCTTTCATAGCTTTTCAATATTTCCGTACAAAGGAGCCTCAGATAAATGAAATTTATAAGATTTAAACAAAATTGTTTACCATGGTGATACGTACTTCAGTTCAATTATGTTTACGCCACAGCTTCAATTTTTCTGACTGCTTTTTGGTGAAATCCATTTGTTGTAGTGTCTCGACACACATGTTCTGTAATCTAAACATTGAAAGCAAAGTATCTATAGAATACTTAAACGAGACCACCACACTGTGCAGCACCTTGTGGATAAATTTAAATATTTACCGTATTTGTTGGAGAAGATAAAAAAACCATTCTTCATCATGTCAAACAACTAAATAAAGGTCTTTTAGTAACAGAATGCTTGCATACATTTGCATTGTAGTCTAATAGGAAATATCTTAACAAAACATATCTTATTTCCAGTAAAACTTGAATAAATGTATTTTCTAACGTTTGACAAAAAGCAGGTATGGTAATCAGTGATCGTCATGGTAACATATGGTCAGGTAAGAAAAGGTAACTCTCAGGTTTAATTGCTTTGCTTTTGTCCGGTTAAACAATCTGTTGTAAAATATTGATCAGTGGTCATTTTATCATTGACGGAGAGGTAAGACCCAATTGGACACATGCTGGTCGTTGCAACCATGTGTTACGGTTGACTGGTCAATGGTTCACAGTTCAGTGGTCAACAAGTCCTGACCGAATTCCTGACAGGCGTCAAGTGACCAGCGGGCATCCACAGCTCATTAGGGGTTCAGCGATTCGTTCGGTTCACTGTTCACGTGTTCATGGTGCATTGAACAGGCTCGGTGTGAGTACGATATAATTATAGCATGTCGTTAATTGGACTAACACGGAACAAAGCTTTAGTTATACATCGGGAAATACGGGAAATTTAGACAAATTTTACATTTGGTCATTATTTATGGCTTCAGTACAGTAACACTATGGGGAGAAAGACAAATCGTATATTGGGGTAAAACATTTATTTATACAATGGAGTTTAAAACCATAATCTTACATTTGGAGGAAACTTATACTAGTAAATACTTAAAAGTAATACATGTACAATGGAAAGTTACACAAACCTGAGGTTTGGACAATGCTTTAGTAATAGAATGGTCATTAACCCTTTCACCACTGTAGACCATTATGGACTCCTCCAGATCAATGTATGGAAGGGTCTACTAAAGTTACCTAGGGGTAAAAGGGTTAAGACCAGTTTAAATTTACATTGGGCAAAACTTTAGTACAATTCCAGAGGTAACCGACGAATGTTACATTGGAACAAAGATTTTGTTTTACAAAGGGAAATAAGACAAACTGTACAATGGGACAAAGTTCTTCATATCCCAACAGGGAAATCTCACCGATTTGTTTTTCTCCCTCAAACAATTGACAAGCTCAATTTCCTGTTTGTTGTGTATTGAACCTTTGACTGTTATGTATGAAAAAGGTTTTTTTTCAAAAAAAAATATGATCAACTCATTCACCCCTGAAATTTGATAATGGACTATTCCAACCTTTGAATCGGAAGAGTTCAAATGTTTCTTCAGGGGTGAATGAGTTAAACTATAGGATGTAAGACAAAATTGACATTGAATAAAGATTCGACCTTACAATGGGACAAAGCTTTCTTGAACTGGGACTCAAGACAAAATTAACATCTCGGCAATGCTTTATTCATAAACTAGGATGTAGGGCAAACTGGCGGTGACTGATTTGTTCCAGTTAATTTTTTTGTCAGTTTTGTGTGAAAAAATATGAATTTAGTAACTTTAAATTTTCGTTCTTTCTTCTTTTTGGGGTGAAAAGACGAAAGAACGAGAACTGAGGATTGTTAATGATTGTATTTTGCCAAAAAGAAGAAACAATGAGAATTAAGTTTCTTTATTCTCGTCTTTTCGTGGCAAAAAGAGAAAACAACGAGAATTAACGTATAGACTGCCAGTCTGTATAAACTTGACGTTGAGACACTGTTTTCTGGGACAAAAGCCTTACCATTGAGGTGAAGTCTTTTTAACAGTACAGGAATGGTTTATAATTCAAACATGCTGAATTCTTCCTCCAGTTCTATTGATTTTGTGTTATTTTGAAATATGCTAACTGAAGTTCTCCGGCAGTAAAACTCCTGCGAAAGAACAATTCAGAATTTGAATTTGTAAGAAAAATGCACATGGTTGACAGACTCCCCGACTACAACAACGGTGATGGGCGTACACCGTTATTACAGATTATAGAGCCAATCAACCATTAATTGTAAATCTAGCTTGTAATTATGGGTCACGTCGTCTGTATTGACTTCAACTTACATGTGTTTTTACCTGGTAATTAAGGTGTGCATGTTTAAAAGCCTCTAGTTACCTGGACGGTCGTGTGTACATTTCACAGGTTGAATTGAGCAATTTTGTTCGACTTGAATAAATATTCCAAACAGCAGAAGTGTTTCCAGGGTTACACCTGTCTGTAATGTGTCTACTTAGTTTTATCTGACCTTTACGCTGACCTCATTAAGGTCAACGTCCGTCCACCTGTCCGTAAGGACAAACTATTCCCTCATATTACCGACAGGTGGGGACTGATGATCGCTCAATTAGGTATTTTCCGCTCTGTTCTATTAACTAACATGGAGAAATTGTTTTGATCAAATTTCTTTTGAAGCTTGCACCACTAGTCTGAAATTTTGGAGACATGTTATCACAAATTGTTTAAATATACTTACATCTGTCCCTCCAACTATTGTACCACGAGGATCATAAAGTACTGCTACAAATATCAAAGGTCAAAGTACAGCTGCCCACCCACAATTGCAATATTTCAAAATCAGAAAATATTTTGAATTCCACCCCGAATCAGAAGACAATTGATATTTATTCAGAATCTGAGTCTGAGATGTAATAGAGATTGGGGCTGTGGGTGGTGGGAAGGGAGGACTGGAGAACTGTATGGGAGAAAGAAGTCAAAGATAGAGAGAAAGTGACGATGAGAATGCAAACAAACAAAAGGACGAAAGGAATTCTGAGCGAGGAGTAGCAATACTTACTTTATTTATCCTCTGTCATTTTTATCTTTTTTTTTTTTTTTTTGAAAACATTTCCAGATTGAAGAATTTGATTGAAATAGATAATGTCAAAGTACGTATATGGTATAAAGTGTTAAAACAAATCAATAGTTTGGTCCGAAAATAATGTATTGATTTGTGCACTGGTTGATGGTAGATTGAGATAAATAGTTAAATAAAAAAAACAGAATATTTGCATGTAGATCCATGTAGTTTAAAAAACTGTTTCCCATTACTCAGCAACTGGATATGTCGGTAGGGTCTTTGTGTATTGAAACATTATTGATTTAGCCAATAAACTGGAAAGGAGGAAGTAGTTTATATTGACAATTCAATTTTTATTATTCAAGGGAATTAGTCAACCTGTTATATTTATGGAAACCAAGATATTTCCTTTAGTAATATAAGGTTCTACTGTGCACACAGACCAAAGTTTCTAGACTAACAAGGTTCTACTGTACACACAGACCAAAGTGTCTAGACTAATAAGGTTCTACTGTACACACATACCAAAGTGTCTAAACTAACAAGGTTCTACTGTACACACATACCAAAGTGTCTAGACTAACAAGGTTCTACTGTACATACAGACCAAAGTGTCCAGACTAACAAGGTTCTACTGTACACACAGACCAAAGTGTCTAGACTAACAAGGTTCTACTGTACACACAGACCAAAGTGTCTAGACTAACAAGGTTCCACTGTACACACAGACCAAAGTGTCCAAACTAACAAGGTTCCACTGTACACACAAACCAAAGTGTCTAGACTAACAAGGTTCTACTGTACACACAAACCAAAGTGCCCAGACTGACAAGGCTCCAATGTACACACAGACCAAAGTGGCCAGACTGACAAGGCTCCAATGTACACACAAACCAAAGGGTCTAGACTAACAAGGTTCTACTCTACACACAGACCAAAGTGTCTAAACTAACAAGGTTCTACTGTACATACAGACCAAAGTTTCCAGACTAACAAGGTTCTACTGTACATACAGACCAAAGTGTCCAGTCTAACAAGGTTCTACTGTACATACAGACCAAAGTGTCCAGTCTAACAAGGTTCTACTGTACATACAGACCAAAGTTTCCAGACTAACAAGGTTCTACTCTACACACAGACCAAAGTGTCCAGACTAACAAGGTTCCACGGTACACACAAACCAAAGTGCCCAGACTAACAAGGTTCCACGGTACACACAAACCAAAGTGGGGGGACTGACAAGGCTCCACTGCACACACAGACCAAAGTGCCCAGCCTGACAAGGTTCCACTGTACCCACAGACCAAAGTGCCCAGACTGACAAGGTTCCACTGTACACACAAGACAAAGTGTCCATACCTACAGGGGTCCAGTATTTATGAGAGTTTTTTTTTAAATTTTATATCAAACTATCCAGACTAATTACGTAAGTCTTCCTGCACTATAAATCAAGGAATAGAGGCTGACATGTTATATAGCTCTGATGAGTTTATATCTACGAAATTCCGTATCATTGTCTGAAATATACGTAAACCACCGAAGTGGTTGATTCCCCCGAGTCTGTGTAACACATTGATTGGATAGAGGACACTCGGCCATTAAACTGGCAACATTGTCTCATTAGTCAGGGCAACCGCGTGCATGGAACGTGCATGTGCATTTGCATTTCTAGGATTTACGAGCCGCAGCTCATCAACAGCTTGACAAATCTGTGATGAGTATGCCAACCCTTTGTTTGCCCTGAAACTTATCCCCCCGATCCAGGAAAATGGCATCAAGTGTCACCTGGGTATAGACCAACGGAGGAGACGGTCGGCGACATTTACATTGGAAATGAAAAACGTTAAGTAGTATATGTGATACGGAGGCTGGGACAAGTATGCGGATGGGGTTCCAATTGAGACCATGATACAGTGTGAAACAGATGCAGACTTGTTATTGTATAAACGACTTATTACGTCTCATTACTCAATCCAGACCTGCTTCAGATGAGCGCTGGGATCAAGTTTAGTTTTTACTCATCAACACTGTGACCCCTCTCTAACCTCTAACCTTCCCCTGAACTCTAACCTCTCCAATTGACCTTTAACCCCTCCCTGAACTTTAGAATTGACATCAGAATTGTATTTTGGCCATCTTTATCATTAAACAAAAAGACAAGTTACACACAGGATTGAATGGTTTAGGTAATGACCTAAGTTTGACGAAATATCCTTTTGTTGATTGTTCGAATATTGTTTTCTTTTAATTTTATAAGCTATTTTAATTAAGTAACACCTAACAATGGGAAGAAATATTTACCTCTGTGCTTCACATTAACAGAAATTTATCTCAATGAAACTTTGAAGTATTTACCTGGACCATCCCAAGGAAGTTTTCAGTGCACTGTAATTAGGTCACTATGATCTTCACTTCAAGGTCAAAGGTCAAATAAGTGCAAAAATTCCAATGAAATCTTCTCAAGGCTTTGACTTTTGAAGCATCAAATATGTCTTGATGAAACTTGATGCGTACCTGCATTATCCTCAGCAAATGTACATTTCACTGTTAATTAGTCACATCAACCTAAACCTCTAGGTCAAAGGTCGTGTAAGTACATTATTTTGTAATTTTCAAAAACAATAAAGATGTCTGTATAAAACTTTATACGTACCTACATCATCCATGGAAGGTGTGCAGCAGACTGAAGTTAAGTCATCGTGACCTTCACCTTAAGGTCAAAGGTCTGACACTGTGACCTTCACCTCAAGGTCAAAGATCATACAAGTGAAAATTTTCCAGCAAAAACTTGTCCACACTGTTACATTTATCATACAAAGTAAGACACATAATGTTTTTGTCCACATTAACAATTCTCTAGTTTCTGTTAATTCTCCCATTTTTTTCTCAATTGATCTTATAACTAACAGTTAAAGTTAAAAACCTGTCAGTTGAGATTTAAAAGAAATCAAGTTCAACTAGCTATTAGCAATGCTTTTGAAATGAACCCCTGTGATGAAAGTCTCTAAGATATGGAAAGAATTTAAGTGCTGATGTTTTAGTTTATGTGAATACGTATATGGGCCTCTCCGGTATAAAAAGTGCAACGTGAACTTGAATAATTTTTAATAATCTCAATCGACATATTCTTAACTTGCATTGACCGCTTTCAGATCCAGCCTGGTCACAGCAGTAGACACACAGATCCCCGTTCCACAGTGTGTACATGTGATTTTATTTCTGGAACGCGGGGACATTCTGCGTGTGTGAACATTTTCAGCAATTCTACATAAACTATTATCATATTATTTGTTGTCTGTGGAAACAGTGAAAATTTCCTCTTTTAACGTAACTCCATTCTCACAAGAGCACTAGCCTTGATCATAACCATATCATATCTTTAGTGACCGACTTTGGACCATAAGCTCAACGGACCTATACTTTGCCAAATTGTTTATATCTTCAAATGCAATATGGCCTTTTTTATGGTTGTCTTAAAAGTTCACTATATCTTGCTGAGATTTTGGGACCCAACCTTTAAAAATGTTCTAGAGACGTTGGTGGCCCAAACCTTCACGTTGACAAAAGACACAGGTGGGATGTGTGTTTTCTTTCTTAAACGCTATGATAGATATCAGTTTCTAACATTTCAGAATAATTTCAAAGGTGGTTTATACAAGAATATATAATTCTCTTAAACACAATGTTGTCCGTTTGTAATCTGCTGTTAGAGCCCGTATTTTTCAAAGCTTGGTTTGCTTTTCAGTATTTTTTTGTAAATCTTAATATTTGGAAAATATTTAAATTCAGAATTAAACGCTTGTGCAGGGATCTAAGGTGATTGTCCAAAGACAACAAATACAAAAAATGTTGCTAATTTTGAGATTTTTCGTAAAAATTGTATTTTAAAAAAGTGTGCTTGTGAATCATTAAGCTAACAAGCTTTTAATGACTTTGCCAAGAATAAATTACGTTAAATAAGGTCAAATGTTTATTGGTTCTGCCATCTAAGCTTTTCTTTAGAAATAAAAAATATTTTATACAAAATAAAAATGATTTAAAGCATTTTGAAAGTTGAAAAATCTTTGTATGTTGTTAATGAAGAAATGTGAAAAAAAAAATTGTGATAAAGAAATATGATATCTGAATGAACATTGATGTACGCATGTATAATTTTCTCCTTAAATACGAACAATTACCGGTAGAATACGGATAATGCCTTATGGTAAATAGGGTTATAATTCTCATTCATAATCCCGAATCTCCGACTTAACCTGTACAGGTATGTGGGCTTTGTAACGACAGATATACTTAAGGTTGATCGTAAAAGCATAAAAGTATAACGACAGGTAAATGATTTATAGGTAAATCACAGGTAAGTCATCTTTGGAAAATTATCTAATGAGTTTAAATTTTCATTAAACGTTTAATTGAAAACTGATCTTTGTCCGCATGAACTGAAACCCATCCCCGTTTTGAAACGTCTGTACAAGTTACCTCAAAGCCCGGTTTGTGTTCAAAATTTGTTCGCTTAATGGCAACTTCGTACAAATCCGTTAACTGACATCAGTACATTTTTTTTTTACATTAAAAACTAAAATTGTATGTATAGGGATTCTAAAAAAAACAACTGATTTTTTTTTTAGTTTCAAATATATCTAAAATATGACATTTTAAAAATCTATGTCAATTCAGTGTTAAGCTTTCAGGTTTTCAACAGCAGAGTTAAGGTGATTTATCAATATCAATTTTGAGCATTTGATTTTTTTAAATTTCAAATTGCGTGGGCAAATTGATCGAACTACAGATAAATCTTGAGAAGGACGAGTGAATAAGGAAGTTAATATCGGAACTGAGTGTCTCACGAGATCTGTAAATACTCTGTAACACAAAATAAAACAATTTTGTAAAATTTTAAAAATTGTCATCTTTACAAATTTGAGAATAGTGTTAGGTTTGATTTTTCATTGAGTAATGCCTAAATTTGTTAACATAATAAAACCAGGACCCTTTAGGTGTCTACAAGGAGTCCTATATAGAGTTTAAATATGTTGTGGAAAAAAATAAAAACATTTTTTTCAAAGTTCTATGATTAATAAAATCTTTATTTATTTTACAACCATTATGGAACAAAGTTTTCATTATTCTCCTTTGCCTGGATTGTAGCGTGCAGTAAGGGAAAGAATGTTGGAGGAAACCGGAGTACCCGGAGAAACCTACATGGTTCGAACAGGTGACCTCATACCTTTTCACGTCCGATAAGGGAATCAAAGCCAAGACATCTTGGTGAAAGTCGAGAGCACTTTCCACCGTTTCATTCGACCTACCTTAGAATTTTATGACTGTGAGAGCTACGTCGTATTACTTGCCTCCTGATATATTTCAATTGAGGCCATGAGCCAAGAACATGTTTCAAAATTTATGCGATGCCATGAAAACTAATATTCTATGTATATCTTCTTGAAAAATACATGGTTTTATTTCATCGTAGATGTCAATTCAAATTCGTCAAGATTTGTTTTCAAGTTGGGAGCATTGGATAATAACTGTAGGGTCAAAGGTCATTGTTTTGGGGTGACCCCTAAGGTTCAAAAACCATTGTAAACGTATGTATAAGCTTTAAGTTGTGAATCTTTTTCATTTTTAACCAACTGAAATATTGTTAGCTTGTGTTCAAATCAGGAATTAATAAAATGAGCCACGCTCCAGGTCAAAGGTTATAAAGGGTGATAACTCTGTTACTGTTAATGCTTATGACTTTAAATCCTTCTGCTTGTCTGCGATTGTCTTTGGCATAATGTATGACCGAGAAACACCGAAAGCCACAATACTATTATTTGAAAACACTGCGGTCACTAAAACACATCACCATAAATGCCTCATTAATCAATCACGCTGAGATCTCTGATATCTAGCTACAACTGAAAAACGGAAACTATTAAAAAAACTGACCAGTTATCGGCATGGTGACCATTGGTCAAGCATACTGTCAATTACCCGCCACCATTTCATCAACAACTCAAATTTCCGCCACTTTGGCACCCCCACTCTAGTCAGGCAACAATCTGGTCACAGCGAGCTCCGATTCTTTGTGTTGGTTTATTTTCCCTTTTCATCGACGTTGTTTTAAACACAGATCCGTAATTTCTACTGCATTAACCTCCGATAAAAGACATAGTTTTACTGCCATACAAGAAAAAGGCAGTCCCGCAGTGAATGTCTTTTGTTGCTTGAATAGGTCAATCTTTGTCACTCAATAAACCTGTATTGCACACACTTTTTAACCAATCAGAACCTTGCATTTAATTGTCATCAAACCAATAAAGACGATGGCCGAGGAAGCTTGGCCGAGGAAGGCTTGACCATCGTCCTGTGTTACTTTCACTGGTCTTTGTATGGAGGCCACAGTGGATGCTGGTCAGTTGAAAGGGTCGAAGGTCATCCTTTGATGTGCCACTTGTCCAGCACTGGTCAGCAGGCGATTTTGTCACTTTTGATTTTGTCCTTTATTAGCCTGGACATTGGTCAAAGATGGTCTGAAATTCTGGCCACCTGTAAATGAACTTGTGTTGTATGCTTTAGATGGCCTATTTAGCTGCCACATGTTCGTCTTTTAATTACTGTGTGACAACAGTTTACCTGTCGTTACAACAGGTGTGGGGGACAGTTGACCTTTCGTACAGGTGTGACGGTCAGCCACAGAGGTGGACATTGAGGTAACAGTTGTTCTGGTCACCTACTTAAACACTTCAAACCAAGATGAACAATTCTACTGTTCCCTGTCAGAAAAATCCATTTAGATAGAAATTCTAATTTTGAAGACCAATCAACTGACCAGTTGGACAACCTTTTGTAAGTCACTTCCCCCCCCCCCCCCCCCTCCACTTCCCCCCTCCAATTTTTTTTAGAAAAATACAAATCATGTATGTAAATTGTACTATGAAAATATAAAGAAATATTATAACTTATTAGGGTCAATCAGTAAATTCATTTTTACCGAAAAATATTGGCCAAAAAATATAAGAGGACCATGAAAATTATCTCTTTATAACTTCTTTAAGTGTTATTTCAGTAGTATTATAATGGTCTAGCTGTTTGTAACCCATTAAACTCACTATTTCTGAGAAAAAAAATACGATAAAATATGAAAGGACTATCAAAATTTCCTCTTTATAACGTTCCTCATGTTCACGTCCATTTCAGTAGAACTGTGAGTCTTTAGGTGTCTGTAACCATTAAATTCACTTTCCACCCCAAAAATTGATGGTAAAATCTGAAAGGACTATGAAAAATTACGAAAAAATTAAGACTTCCAATTGTGTCAAGGTCAATTTCAGCAGTTTTCTTACGAATGGTCTAGGTGTGGTGTGTAATCAGTATATTCACATTTCAGCCAAAACATTGACAACAAAATATGAAAGGACCATGAATATAATTTCCTGTTCAAGTCCAGTTCAGTAGTTTTGTAAGGCCCTTAGGTGTGTACAACCATTAAATTAACTTTTCATAAAAAAAAATGTACGCTAATGTTTTTTACCGTCTTTGATATATTATTATGAGCTAAGCTATTTATTACCTGACGCTAGATTTCATGTGTCACCACAATCAACAGGTAAATGGTTTAATTCACGTTTTAGGATAGACACTTCCGTTTTATTTTCCAACATTTGTAAGAAAAAATATTTTTAAAGTTTGTCATTTGAGAGTGTCAAAAGAATTAAGAAACGCGATATACCCGTAACGTCTACGAAATTAAAAGTTTAACATGCAATCGACATGTAATATCGTGAATCACTGCGACATGATATCGTCACTCTACCTCGGTTGTGTAACACTTGTGGTCAGTGTATACAGTGGTGTTTGAAATAATACCTGGATTTGGTGTAAGGCCGAATATCACAGATGGTGGTCGGGTGAAGTTGTGTTACTGCGATATATTTTACGATGATGGGAGGTGAGGGTATGAAATTAGCACTATTTCATGTAAGTAGTCATAAAATTAGTTGAAAACTGTCATCAAAACCCTGTTTCATCCACATTTGAATTTCTTTTGAAGGGGGAGAGTGCAGGTGAATTTTAAGGGAAAATATAGTGACAAATGCATCTAAAACCAAGTCTATATCGGCCGTACAGAGGCACGGTGCGGACATTTTGTAAGGTTTTAGGGACCCATCATAACAGATGGTACACTTACAAAATCTAAAGTGTCTTACTGAAGGCATATCACAAGGTCATTACTCCAAGGTCAAAGTCGGTAGCAGCTAGATTACTCGCTCCTGTCGGTGCTGCCATTACGACACTAATTCCGTACTTAAATACAGTATCATTGTTAACTTCCTGTTCAATTACGATCCCACACAGGAAAATGCACTTGTACAGTTTTGTTCATAAATGCTTGCGAGATAATTTTAAGTGATTTAAAAATTTGAATATGTTCCATTTAAACGCCTATTAGGTGTTCAATTACAAGATGTCATAAAAGCTATTTGTTATGATTTGACTGTCAGATAAAAAAAGTTGTAGTCATGCTACGGAATTTGTAAAAACATATACTCAATGTTTGGAGATAACTTGGATAGTAGGGAGGAGTGAAATCTAAACCTGTGTAATCCCACTCTATACAAATCTATGTATACTGAACCTGTGTAATCTGGATACCTGTATAAACCAGACCTTCAGCTAGGTCTTACTGTATACATTTCTATGTAAAATGAACCTGTGTAATCTGGATACCTGTATAAACCAGACCTTAAACTAGGTCATACTGTATACATTTCTATGTAAACTGAACCTGTGTAATCTGGATACCTGTATAAACCAGACCTTCAACTAGGTATTACTGTACACATTTATATGTAAACTGAACCTGTGTCATCTGGATACCTGTATAAACCAGACCTTCAGCTAGGTCCCACTGTGTACATTTCTGTGTTAACTGAACCGGTGTAATCTGGATACCTTTATAAACCAGACAATACAAAAGTACTGATCCTGTGTCCTAATCTGAAATATAAATCACCACCTTCCATACCCCTGTGACTATTGTACTCCAGATGTAAAGTTTTGTCACCAAAGTCTGAGAGACAGTAAAACCATTGTCTCCTAATAACTGTAAACACATTGGTTAGTGGCGTTGTATAGGTGAAGTGTGTAGGGTAAACAAACTTTAACCTGACTGAAGAGGGATGTGTACACAGTTCTGATACTGTAGAACAACACCGCCTGTGTCCACTGGTAAACCAAAGACGAATTCTCCTCCCGCTACAAACATTACGTAACACTGACCACTGGTCACTTACACCTCACTGACCAATCAAACAACAGGACCATTAGGACACATCCCTGACCAATCAAACAATGGATTTATAAGAGATTTGTACACAGAGAGCCGGTCCTATGTCAATATAATGATAGGCTAAACAAGTGTCGCATTGGGCATTATAGGTGTTATAGACCGAAAATTCACTGAATACTCCGAGTAAACACTGAGAAACCACTGAAGTGTCACTATACACTGATAAACCACTGAAGTATTACTACACTGATAAACCACTGAAGTATTACTATACACTGATAAACCACTGAAGTATTACTATACACTGAAAAACCACTGAAGTATCACTATACACTGATAAACCACTGAAGTATCATTATACACTGATAAACCACTGAAGCATCACTATACACTGATAAACCACTGAAGTATCAGCATACACTGATAGACCACTGAAGAATTACTATACACTGGTAAACCACTGAAGTATCTCTACACTGATAAACCTCTGAAGTGTCACTATACACCGATAAACCACTGAAGTCTTACTACACTGATAACCCACTGAAGTATCAATACACTGATAAACCCCTGAAGTATCACTATACTCTGATAAACCACTGAGGTATCACCATACACTGATAAACCCACTGAAGTATCAATACACTGATAAACCAGTGAAGTATCACTACACGCTGATACAACACTGAAGTATCACTATACACTGATAAACCACTGAAGTGTCACTATACACTGATAAACCACTGACGTATCACTTCACACTTATAAACCACTGAAGTATTACTACACTGATAAACCACTGAAGTATCACTACACACTGATAAACCACTGAAGTATCACTATACACTGATAAACCACTAAAGTATCACTATACACTGATAAACCACTGAAGTATCACTATACACTGATAAACCACTGAAGTGTCACTATACACCGATAAACCACTGACGTATCACTTCACACTTATAAACCACTGAAGTATTACTACACTGATAAACCTCTGAAGTATCACTACACACTGATAAACCACTGAAATATCACTACACACTGATAAACCACGGAAGTGTCACTATACGCTGATAAACCACTGAAGTATTACTACACACTGATAAACCACAGAAGTATTACTATACACTGAAGAACCACTGAAGTATTACTATACACTGAAGAACCACTGAAGTATTACTATACACTGAAGAACCACTGAAGTATTACTACACACTGATAAACCACGGAAGTGTCACTATACGCTGATAAACCACTGAAGTATTACTATACACTGATAAACCACTGAAGAATTACTATACACTGATAAACCACTGAAGCATCACTATACACTGATCAACCACTGAAGTATCACTATACACTGATAAACCACTTAAGTATCACTATACACTGATAAACCACTGAAGTATCACTACACTGATAAACCACTGACGTATCACTTCACACTAATAAACCACTGAAGTATTACTACACTGATAAACCACTGAAGTATCACTACACACTGATAAACCACTGAAGTATCACCATACACTGATAAATCACTGAAGTATTACTATACACTGATAAACCACTGAAGTATCACTATACACTGATAAACCACTGAAGTATTACTATACACTGATAAACCACTGAAATATCACTACACACTGATAAACCACTGAAGTATCACTCCGCCATTATTTCTGAAAACACTGAATAGTTCCCTCACTTGTTTTACTTCTATTTTTCTGAACACCGTTTTCGCACTCCCGCCTCTCACAACTTAACACATGTTTTGGAGTGTCTGATGAAGAGATATACGCCCCGAATTTTGTCACCATTGTTTTGCAATATGAATTTTTTCTCCTTATGATATCTCCTTTCTAAGTGCTAGGTTTCACTGTTAATTTTGTGTAAACATTTTTGGAAAACTTTCAAAATTTTGACATTTATTTAAGTACATAAGTATTTCATTTCACTAATTGAAAGAGATAAGATTTTTTACAATTCTACAATGGTTAAATAGGAGTATAGAAACAAAACAATAGCCTGGTTATTAGGAAGACTTTAGTTTCTACGAGGTAAGACACTCTATTCTTACATGTTTATTTTGTCCCAGAGATTACTAAAGATTTCGTCTTTGTTTTCTCTTCCTCAGCAATGCTGGTGTGACTTTCTAACAAAGACTGAAGACCTGTAACTCCATTGTTTATGTGTTCGTAGGTAAGTCTTTGATCTTTGTCGACACAGGTGTGCTCCTCCAATTATCTCACCTGTTCTCAACTTGTGGCTGCTGTGGATGCTGGCTTTGTTCTCTACCTGAGAGGGGGTCAAGGGTTTCATCTACTCCAATATTTATTACTTAAGTCTGTGTAGTTTTGATGAATTTTAGCTAAGAACAGTGTTGTTATTCAGGGAACAAAAGTGTGGTTTTGTTCCGTGAGAGAATTCTTTGTGTAATTTTGCTGGAGTTGTTTATTACTTGGGTGATAATTTAGTGGGTAGTGACTTTAGCTGGACAGCTACATTTGTTTTTGTTGTTTACAGGTGTGTATTTGTTTACCTGCAATCAGTTGTGTGCTTACCTGTCATCAGTCCTTTGTTTACCTGTAATTAGTAAAATATCTTTTGTACTTCAACAATTCCCAGGTAACAATATGTCTGAGTCCCCTTTGATTTTGATTGGATATGAAGTGTCTTGATAATATACCATTAACCCTTTCACCCCTATGTAACTTAAGTAGACTCTACCATGCATTGATCCAGATGAATTCATTATGGTCTACAGTGCTGAAAGGGTTAACATAGGTACCTTGTACAATATTTTAAATATTCCAACAAATAATATATTCCATAGAAGTCAAATTTACATATTTCTGTGAAATACATGTAGAATATTCCGGAGAATAAAATTTAAATATTTTCATGATTTAGATTTGAATATTTCATCGATTCAAATCTAAATATTTCAGCGAGGTAAAATTTGTATATACTAGTTTATTGAAATAAGTTTTCTAGCAAATTGAATTCAAATATTCCAATGGTTCAAAAAGTGACAGTCGAGTTAAACCAATGTTACATGATCAAAAAATTTGTAAGGTAAATTTGAGATCAATACAAAAATTTTGAATGAAAAAAATAAATACGAATATCAGTAATGGAAGTGTAATTATGCAATTCTTTTGATGACAAATTAAATGTTTATACACAAAACTGATGTCACCTTATTATTTTTTCATATCCGGGAAAATTGTTTTGAAAGGAACAAAAATTATGCACTAAATCACTCACAATACATCAAATCTCATTTGAAAAGGGGAAAAAAGCATGGGAAATTTCTTACCTGTAATTAACAGGTGCCAAGGTACACAAGTGAGTAAACGAGTGCACAGGTATTACCTTTGATACAGAGAGATTTACTATAGGTTTGTATATTGGGATTAAACTCTAATGTGAGTAATCCTGGAAAATCAAGGTAAAATAAGTCAATTTTTGACAAAATGTTTCGATGGAAATTTGGTATCTACGCAATACACAAGCATGCACACAGGTACCTCGGCAGCCCTGGTCTTTAGGTGTGAAGCTGAACCCCTAAACTCCTGTTGGAGAAACCTTACTTGCAATTAACGGACAGGTATGAAATTGAGTAAACAGGGTTTTAAACAGGTGAGATAAGTCCCTAATCTCTTGTCTACAGGCAGGGAGATCAGATAAGGGTAGGGTCACTATGTGGTCAGTTGTAAATAGGTAGCTCAACATACAGGTGAGTTAATTAGTGTATACAGGTGAGCTAATCACTGTCTCAGGTGGGCTATTACCTTATCTTACCTGATATTGCAGAAGGGAAACTTTTCTGATCCCTCAGCCTGTGAATGGAACATGAGGGAACCGTTAGGCGGTTTCAGTAAATCAGAGGTAGGGATTATCTGTACAATGAAGGTATCTCCCCCCTATATACAGGTAAACACGGAGTTATTTATAGAACAGATACCTTATCAGAGAGAGTTGAGATGGTTTAGGTGTGTGTGGAAGATGGTCTGTAATCAAATATGTCTAAACTGATTGATTTCCCCGTGAATTTATCTGGTTTTCTAGATTATATTCAGGTTAGAAGTTTATGCAGTTATGTACTACGATAACACTTACATTTCTTATCTAATACAAACAAACATTTCTGTCATAAATAAAATTTAACTCTTATTCATTGTTTTAATAGACTAACAAATATTCTTACTAGAATTTTTTTTACAATTCTTGTACCCACTGATAGTTTATCAGTTTTGATGTAAAGATTTAAAAAAAAATATATCTATGCAGAAAAATCTCGGGATTATTTCATGTCTTGCACCTTGATAAATGGTGGGTGGTGTAGATTTTTTTTATCATGTTGCAAGACATTTTTTTATCATGTTGCAAGACATTATTTTACTTATTTATGGCTGTGTGTGCACATAGTCAATAACATATAAAATTTATCATCAAATTTGTCAAAGACGAGGTTGGGTAACAGAGCCCCTGGGGCAGCCTCCAGCTCCCTGGGGATTTAGCTCCACTGGACTCTGGCAACGATAGCGGGGCCAGACATGTGCCTGTGCTTTTCAAAATCGATACAACTGCAAAATGTGTCACTCACAGGTGTCCATAACCTAGCTCCACCCTCAAGTGGGCGGGGCGTAGTGTGTTTACACAGATGAGCCAGGGCCAGACTGCCTTGTCGGAGCGAGCTAGGCCGCGCCTCCCTCGACCAATCAGCACCCAGAGAAGCCGTTACACTTGGTGGCTGACAAGCGGCTCGCTCGTGAACTGTCAGCAATGTAGATTGCCGGCTGTGAAATAGTACACAGAGAAACGTTAGGAATACACAGTACTGTGTACTAGTGCTAGACAGTACCCGTCACATACCAGGATTATAGCACCTCCAAGTCGCTAACGGACTGGCTACCGAGTACTGTGATGCTGTCTTAGCGAGATGCCTGTAGCCTGATAATACAGCCGAGCATTACAGTGTGGCGCTACTATACGGATACAGTGTAAGAGCAACATACAATGTATTAGTACAAGGCGATACAGTGTATACATTGCAGAAATACATTGTTTACAGTATTATATATAAAGACGTTTAAAAGTGATACATTTATCTGGATTAGTACAATATTCTAGGAACCATTAACCTCGACCATTCCTCTGAAAGTGTACGCGGGATACATGTGTTACACACACGACTATTGAGATACGTCTTATCCATGTGGAAAAAGTTTATTTACAAATTGTGAGGGGGACAGTATCTCGACACAATCTGGACCAAAGTGTATTGTGATTTAAAAGCTGTTGACCATTCTAAGTGAAGAAAGGATTTGTTTGATTTCAAAGAGGAAAGGTTACGCGTATTCACGTGCCAGCGATTTTCATTTGGGAGAGTTATTGTTGGATGCTAATAGGAAATATTACTTATAACGGATTATAACTTCGTTTGATAACTTCCAGTGGGATTTATATGGACGTCGGTCTATGAGCAGATGTGATAAAATCAAGTAAGTATTATGGACGAGAGAGGCTATTTGTGATAAATATATGAGGATTAAAACTGTATGACTGTCGAGCCTGTATCGTTGGTACGGTCAGATATATTGATGGAGGGACAGATCAGATCCAAGGAGGTTACGCAGGTTTGTTTTTGACGAGAGAAAAAAACCTGCGCCTCCTTTCTTCCCGGAGAAGGATGTGTTATCTGCAGTCCTTTGAAATACAAGTATCTTTATCTTTTGCTATCTGGGGCAAGATTTACAAATCTAAGTGAATTGAATGATTCTGACAGTAACTTACTTGCCAGGGAATGTTGTAAAGAGGCTGTATTTCCTCGGGTCCGACACGGCCGAAACTCTCGTCTGCTGTATAACGGTACTAGGTTGTTTATTAAATAGATATTCCTGAGTTATACATAGATATGTTTTGCGCTGGACCACTGTCGGAAGCTGAGAGGGGATGACGAATGATGCTGTGGGGATTGCTAGAAAGTACACAGATCGTTACAAGACATTTTAATGGAAACTCATCGAGATTATTTATCTATTTTTAAAATGATTTGATTTAAATTTGAGGTGAAGTTAAGATAGGAGATTAATGACAAAGTTATTTCTTATTCAAAGTTACAGCCATTTATATTAAAATCTTACAAAGTTGTTTAAAGTCGATGTCCTGTGTCTATTACTGACGGTATCAATATTTACCATTTCCAGGGGCTCCATTTTGAAACCTATTTGCATGTGGATTCAAAAAGTAGTAAAATCTTGTTATAAAATACGTTATTGTAACAATCTGAAAAAAAACGTAATTGTCCCATTAATTTGAAGTCATTGCCTGTCCCGGCCTATTACAGAGAATGGCTGATTGTCTTCGACTAGCGTTGCTACACACTAGCGATGCTAAGATCACAAAGTTCGACAAGCCTGCTACACTAGCTAGCCTCTGTACCATTATTACAACTTTGAGTTCAATTTTTCAAATTCTTTACGTAACAGCAGTGAACCATTTTTGCCAGCTATATTTTTAATTTAATTAGTGTAAAATGTTTAATACTTATAGTATTTTCTGTGAAGTTTTAACTAAAAATTATCTTATGATCTGTGAAGTTTTAACTGAAAATGATCGGTCATATTTTTTGGGAACAATCTTTATGAAGCGTACTCGATAATGAATTTCAATGCTGGTACCTATTCATTATTTAATTAAAGATTTTTTATCGGGAATTTGATTATGTGGTCCGACCCTTGTAAGGTATTTACTGTTTATCTGGGATCACTCCCGCAGTCAGCTGACGTATAAAGCAGTCAAATTTTATCGCAGAGAGTCGTCCTTAAAACTTTCGGATGACCCTGATGTGATTAATTAGACGAGGTGTTAAACCGCTTTTTATCTCTTATCCGACTAGCAAAATTAGCAATTTACACGGATAGAGAGAAAAAAACTCGAGATTTGACAAATTAACATCGTTAGAATATTTTTTTCTTAAAAAAAACATCAAGTTAAAAACATGTCTTAGCTGTGTTTTCTAAACTCGTGTATAACTAACTTCAAGGCTTTTCTCTTCATTTTTTTTTTATAATTAGTCGATGCGAAATGAAGTTATGTACTGGCCTCTGACTAACGAAGGCTGGTCTAACTAGGGACCAGTATGATGTCTGAAAGCACACGCAACATTACAAGCTAATGGCATTTTACTCTATAAATTGTGAGATTTTCGAATTGATAAATAAATATGGAAGTTGTTTGTATAAAGTATTGAGACGTAGTATTAATCAATAAAAGAGTTCTACAGATAAGAACGATGTGTAAGGGCTGGTTATGGACCTCGATTTCTAAGAATTTATTTTTATGGGGAAGCTGTGATATTGGAGTAAAATATGCAAGTGGCTGTCCTTAATTCTGTAATAGGCGATCGCAAAGATAAGGCTTACAACCACCGTCTGCTGTTCATAAAAATATTGGCGAGAAATAGTTCAGAGAATATGGAGAAGAACTACAGAATGATCTAAAGTTTGATAATAACATCTTAAACTGTATATGTGCAGGAAGGACCTGTACTGTATCTTTATTATAGCTAAAATAAATACATCACCATTCTTATTAAAAGATGCACCAATGGAAATAGAACAATATCAGAAAAATATTAATGGTAAACATTTGTATATACCATTGTCAGTCATGATCAGGGACTCAGGATTTTTAAAAGGGAGGGTGCACCGAAATTCTAAACAGATCGGATAAAATTTTGAGAAAATATGTGACATCTATTTCAAATGAATTTCAAAGAAAATGTGATTTGGCTGTGAAAGAAAAGCCTCACCGACGTCCCTATCTTAGTCCACCCTGCGTGATATTAAATTTATACACATGTAACACTCAGGAATTTGGCTTGGAAAGATATTAATTTTAAACGTAGTTTTGCTTTCCATTCTAAGATCTGAAATATTTTAATGCTTTGCCTGATAGTTTATAGCTGCCGACTCGCTCGTAAACGTTTGCTTTGAGCAATTTGTTAATTTGACTAATAAGTGGCGAGCAGAGGTCTCGCTCTGTGTCGCCTTTCATAGCAAATCGCTCTCCAGTCGTGGAGGTTCATTTAAACATTTAACACGTTTTCTGGGGAAGCATGGTGGAGTAAATAGGGAGTTAGAGAAGGGGTGACGAGACAATTGTTTATTGATTTCTGCGAAGGACGTGATGAGGTTGCGGGTGGGGCCCTAGATAGGGGGGTAAGAAGACCATCTAGTATTGATCTTTGCTTAACCGAGACACGCTTCTACCAAACCGGATTACATAGATCAGCAAGTACCAACATTGTTTTGAGAAATATTTCCAAATTCACAAATTTTCTATTGTTCCTTTATGAAGATGCATTAGGGGCAGAGACATGTTGGAAACAGACAAGGGGTGGGGGGGG
>NW_018404533.1:332382-334380 GCF_002113885.1 Mizuhopecten yessoensis
GGTGGGGGTTAGGTAGGGGGTTGGGGGGTAGGTTAAGGGGCAGTTAATGGGATTGTGGGCTGTTACTACATAAAGAGGTTGTTGGTTGTGTGTGGTGTTCTGGGCTGGTTATCGAGACCTCAGATTAGAACATCATAATTTTATTGATTTTTATCACACAAGGTGCGAGAGGTGTCTTCGGTGATCACATGTTGATCTCGACTAGATTGCCTGGGTACGCAACGTCTTACCATGATCGTCAAGTGTGCAGTATTGATTGGCAGTAGTGTAGGGGAGTCTTATAAGGTTGGGGGAAGACCAGCTTACTGAAGTCTTATAACAGTGAGACAATGTTATAGGGTGGAGCGGGGAGACTAGCTCATTTGAGTGAATCTTTGTATCAGAGCTGAGCAGGAGATTAGCTCATTTGAGTGAATGTTTGTCTCAGAGTGGAGTAGGAGACTAGTTCGTTTGAGTGAATCTTTGCAATTGTTTCAGGGTTGACGTGAGACTATAGCTAGCTCCTGTGAGTGAATCCCTGTCTTAGCTAGGGTGGCTCATTTGAGGAAATCCAAGTTTCAGGTATGATGTGATCATGAGATACAGGCCTAGGCCAGTTGGGTCTATTGAATGAATCTACCCAACAGATACCTGGGGCTAGTAAATTCTACATCAGCACTTGTAAAAAGTTTCAATATTTCAAATGTATATATATATATATTGGGCTAGTATTCGTTTTTTTCAAAATTCAGCTAGAACTCTATAAATAGGAAATTGTACTTCCCTGAAAACCCTGTCTAAGGGTGGAACGAGAGACAAGGTTATATTGAACTAGGGAAGAGAACGTGATCACCAGTATTGATCAATGTCCAGGCTGTGTGAATTTAGAGAAGAAAGGGGCCAGCAAATCTCCCTAGTTCATTACCGGCCCTAATCACTATCCCTGGATCTAGTTAGGAAGTGAAATGAAGGGTGTGATCTGGGATATTGGGGCCAGGAGTGTTTGGGGGCTGTACAGGGGTCCACCAAGTTTCCTCATTACAGCTACCAGGAAAATAGGGTTTATCACGACAACAGGGGGTCCTCCTCATCAGCATCACTTAGTAATACAACATTGGACACCTACATCAAAGCCAACAGATTATTGTTGTTGAAAATTAATTAATATGCTACAGATACCGAGTTGAAATGAAAGGAATTGTACACACCACATAGGAGTACCTACAGCTCATCACAGCCCTGCACAGCCTGTACGGTGTCATAACAGGGTGATAGCGGGGTGACCCGGTGGGTTTGTGTTGGTCCCAGGGTGTCAATTCCTATTCTGTCACTGGGCTGGGCTAGGCCAGATTGGCAATGGCAGATCAAAGGACGAAATTATACCATTGTTGTCAAATTAATTACGGCCATGTGTCCATCATGGGGCTCAAAATATTACAAAACGGATTTTAATCAGTTGCGGATGAGTTGGTGTAAATTGGTAGCGGTTTGACTTCTGTTTACCACGGTTTGTTTTTGTTTACACAATATCATTTGTGCTATCGATCCTGAAAAACCTTTATAGATATTAAATTGTCCAATTGAAAATCTATAAGAACACATAGAAAGAACAAAATTGGGAATAAAGTGTCTTTGCATTAATATCAAAAGCATACAAAATATAATTGTCAAAAGCATATGAAATATGATCGGCATCATGGCGGGAGGGAGGGCTTGTGAGGTTTGGAGAAAATACAGAGCGTCATTTTCACAAATTCTCCTTTTTTTATTATTAAATTATTTACTTGAACAAAGAAAAGCCTGATGTTGATATGCTAGCTCTGCAAATTCAATAACAGGCTTGCATGTATGGGGACAAATTCAATAAGGGCTCCATGGTTGTTCATGGTGTACTGAAACAGATGATGACTTTGGCAGGCAGGGTACAGGGGGTGGGGAGGTGGGGGGGTCGGTCTTTGGTAAAGAGCATAATGGTGTCTGGGCCTGTGTACTTTTGAAATGGGAAATGATGATGGAGGG
>NW_018404533.1:334579-456674 GCF_002113885.1 Mizuhopecten yessoensis
GGGGGTAGGGGGTGAGGAGGGCATTGACACAATGACTGGTTACACCAGTAATGGCTTGGTAACCTTGCATAGTAACCAATGTAGTAACGGTAATGACTCTGTTACCACAGTAACTTCTTGGTTACCCACTTGGTTACCACAGTAATGACTTGGTTACCCACTTGGTTACCACAGTAATGACTTGGTTACCACAGTAACCACTTGCATAGTTACCAATGTACTGTAGTAATGACTTGGTTACCACAGTAACTTCTTGGTTACCCACTAAGTTACCACATTAATGACTTGGTTACCACAGTAACTTCTTGGTTACCCACTTAGTTACCACAGTAATGACTTGGTTACCACAGTAACCACTTGGTTACCTGTGCAATGACTTGGTTACCCACTTAGTAATCCTATTGGTTACCACAGTTACCACTATATTACAGCTCTGTTACCACTGTACTTGTTTGATTATAATTACCCAGCTGAGTAAGTCTTGGTTACTTAACCCTTTCACCACTGTCGACCATAATGGACTCATCCATATCAATGCATGGTAGTGTCAACTTAGTTACTTTGGGGTGAAAGGGTTAAGTTGTGATATCGGATATCGACTGTACAGTAGCTAAGCCTTCATTTGACAAATATGTTTACCAAAACCAAAGATAATCTAGAAATGAATACTTCCTTTAGCCGTTTGTCATAAAATTCTGAGAGATACATTCGATGTGCTGAGGAGACTGTAGAAATTGGTCCCAGGCCACTACTATAGCGGACACAGCAATAACATGGTCATATTTCCACTGGTACAACGTTTATATCCGGCCATTGGAAACTCCTCCAATTACTCCATGATAACATATAAGTATGGGGGATATGGTCCCTGGGTAAGTCCTAAAGTAACATTACCGTAATACATCGGTCGCCCAGTCGGCTCCCCGCTAATTAGCGCTATTGTTACCGATACAACAACAATCCATGCATCAGGCCACCAATCATTAACGTAATGGCTGGGTTAGTTCGTACAAAACGCTGTACAAAATGCGCATCACTTAGCTAACTAAAACAATCCCGTAATCTCGGACATGTGGCAGGGAAATGGTTCCCTCCTAAAGTGACCGGTCATAAAATAGATTCATGGACATGTTGGTCGCAGAGCTCTCCTACGACATCTGACCGAAATGGGGACACGATTCGGTCGGTCGGTCAGCGGGTACAGACATGAATCATTTATTCGTATGTAGAAAACAATGGAAGTTGTACAGTGGACATATGGTATCAGCTCTGGTGTAGGAATGAAGCCACTCAAATAGTGCTTTGGGTTTCCTTTTTGTTACTAGTTACATACATGTGCAGTGCACATGCTCTATTACATGTGGTATTCAAATGGCGTAGAAAGACACATTTGCCAAAAAAGAAATTATAATAATCAAAATATGGCAGAAATATTAGAAATATATTTGTGGTGACTGGTTCATGTATATATATAACTAAATATCTGGTGTTTTCTGCGGTTAAAATACAGTATCTAATGTTTTAGTAAATATTAGTAAAACATCTGAAATTAAGTGATGTTACTGAACATCTGAATATTTTTTTTCGTGTGGATAAGGGATCTTGCAGAGCATTTAATTTCTGTTAACCTCAATTTCCTATTTATCCTTCAATCTCGAAAAAGTGGACATGAAATAAAAAAAAAAAGGAAAACGCAGAGAGGTAATTAATTTGTGAGAGAAGTTTAATGTTGTGTAAGAAGACTGTACACTTCAAACGTTTTTATGACCCGGACTTATCTGATGATTTACAAGCACCTCGCTGATGGTGAGTAGATACCTGGGCAAACATATGTGGGAGAAAGTTGTAGGGAAGCTCTTAACTCGATCAAGGAAATAAGATGTAAGGGGGAGTTGGAGTGAACAGATTTATGTAACAAGGTCAAAGGTCAAATTATCTTGAGATTAGAATCGAGACATGTACATCACATCAAAATTTTCTCGTATAATTACTTAACAATTTGGAAATAAATTTGTTCATCCTTCCACCCCCCATTTACAGTTTTGGAATGGTCCAGGTTAATTAAAGGCAGGGTCCATTTTTGGTAATCAGGGGTGGAGGTCGGGGAGGGTTTGATGGGGGGCTGTGTCAGCTTGTATTAATGTGGATGTATGTATTATGAGTCTAGTGATTGTACCCTACCCAACTGCGATGTAATGGCTCCAAAGTTATCTAGCCTATTATCAAAAATGAAATATAACAAAATACCGTTTGATAAGAAGGAATTAAGTCTATATAGAACTGGGGCCCATGGTGTCTCGCAAATGTAGATACCGACCGACGGCCACTGTTCGGAGCTGATCTGGTTCTTAACGGAATAATGAGTCTCGGTGGAAAACTGTCTGGTTAGTTTTGGGGGGTGTCTTTACTGAGTTCTCTCTCCGATACTTCTGTTTCAAATTTAAACAGAGTAGGGTAGACATGACGTATCTGTAACGGACTAGAAGATGCGGAGGACATTGATGTTGATGGTATAAAGCTAGTTAAAACGTTTGTTATGTACATCGTAACAAGTTATTCAAACTCATTCAAACTCTAGTCCTATAGCCTTGAGCAAAGACCAAGTAATATATACATATATATCCCCCTTCTTTCGAATGCTCTGGGAGCTATCTTTTTGCCGAGGGCCATTTTTTTCGGATGATGAAATTAAGATAGCTATTCAACACACTGTAAGTATTTCGTCCTGCTTAGTGAAAGGTCGGGCAATTTAAATGGATTATCTATGTGTTTGTGGATATCTTTAGTGAAATTTAACAGGACCAGGGGCACAAATATAAAATGATCACGTGGATAACATCAGATTGAAATACCAAGTCGAGAGTGATAGGGACATTTTTTACATTTATTTTAAAGTGGCACTCCCCGGAATTACACTCCGGAATTAAAGCAAGCACTAAGGATCAGGGTGTTAAATTATGTTCCAGAGCTTCTGTGTTAGATTTGGATTTGTTTGATTTTAGATTTTTTAGATTCAGATTAAAATTGTATATCTTTAGTTTACCGTATTTACATGTTACAAACCCCAGGGAAAGTTGTGTATTGTACCGTATTTGTCCCGGAGACCACCCTACTATATGCTTCAAATTCATGGCGTATGACATTCATATTATAACTCATTCACCCTTGAAATGTCATAATGAACTATTCCAACTTTTGAATTGGAAGAGTTCAAATGTGTCTTCAGGGGTGGATCAGTTAATGACTACGGTGACATTCATTTGTCTGTGACTAGCTCTCCTTGATGTGCCGTGCCCCGATAACAGAACCACTGAATGGGCTTGTTCTCTGGAGCTTTCGTTCATTGCATGGTAACTGCCATCTGAAACGGTTTACGAGAAACGGTTTCAATGTCTCGTGTAAAATAATATTTGTCTATATTCACATGGGAAAATAGATTCAAACGTAACAAAAATCAATAAAAAAAACTATTTTTAAAGATATGAAAAAACCCATATTAAAATTGCATACTGCGTTATGCAAAAAAATAGGGGAATGGAGTCAGTGATGTATCATAAATACCCGCTGTATTGAGTTTTGTCAGCTTTTGAATTCGTGATATTTCTTGATTAATTAAACTGAAAATAAAAACTACATATCTAGGGATTCAAACTAATCAGCTTGGAAAATAAACGCAAAAACATTCAAAGTTTTGTAAACATTTCATTTGAAATCGGAATGTTTTGCTCGACAAGTGATTAAGCTTGTGGAGTAATGACGTTTATGGATTGTGGGTTTACATCTATACGTTAGATTCCCTATAGTCAATCACGAGGGCATTTATCTATAATTCATAATTCAGTCATTCACAGTCGGCAGCGCTGCCAATTCTAGGTGCATACTTAATTACATTAAACAGGAGTGTATTCTACTACATAATGTCAAAGTTATCAGCTGAGAAATCATAAACGCTCGTTGAGTAGTTGTAGTCATTGAACCGTGAATCGCAGAATTACTCGAGTTTATACAAACCGTGTAAGGACGTTTTGACAAGACTATATATACGGACAATGGTTTCATAAATGACTTTTCTGATCACTGCGGACGGACATATATTACGTAGTTTGCAGTGTTGTAAGGAAGCAGACGTAAAGTCATTTTTTTATTGATTTTGTATAATTATGATCGGGTACCTAACTAATTGATTTAGCTGTTAAATTTAGCATGTATATATATATATACCTACCTTGATTGATTATAGTGCAGGTCAGGACAAAAACCAATATATTATGCATATGACTGTATATAGCTATATCATAGATATGATTTGTAAAAAGTGCTTACACAGCACAAAATGTATATTTATCTGTTATACATTACTGCCACCTAGACATTTCTGAATTCTTTAATCATTGTGTACACTTAAACTCTAAGAGTTCATTTTTGAATTTTGCTCACATTTTTATTGAATTTTGAAGCTAGAGAGGATATACTAATCACTTTAGGTTAAGTCTATATAGATCTAAACTAAATTTGACTATATATATATATATATGGCCCAATTGGACAACCTAAACTTGTCCACACTGTTGGAATTACTTCTTTGCCCCATATATATATATACAAAACACATTCAAAAGTTGAGAGAATTGGCAGGTGCAGCAGAGTAAAGGGATAATTTTACAAAGGGTTAGAGGGTATATTTCGGAGGATTAGAGACTAGTATGTTTGGGTATATTTCAGTTAGGGTATATGTTTCAGAGGGTTCGAGAGTATATTTCAGAGGGCAAGAGAGTTAGTTGTTAGGGAGAATTAGAGGCTATGTTTCAGAGGGTTAAAGAGTACAGTGTATGCTTTAGAGGGTTAGAGGGTATGCCAAGTTGGTACTGGAAGTGACTTTCACGCAAGGGACACAGCCCCTATACAGAAACAGCGGAGCACCAATGGTCCAATAATAATGTTGATTTATTACATAAGGTCGGGGAAGACCTGAACTCGCCAATCCAACACTTTGACACCATGAACAAGGCCGGGTATAATTAATTCATTGTGACAGTAAAAAATGCAGAAAGCCAGAAATGGCTTCCTATTGTTCCACGCTTATTCACAATATCATTTGCCGCTGGAGCACGTTTGTCAATTACTGCCCGTGACTGTCATCTGCTCTGTAATGATACTCGGGAGTCTCCGCAGGTGAAAACCGTTCGACACCAACCATTTTGAACTAAAGAAATCACAGACTTTTGAACTTAATGGGACGCTGTACTCTTATTTATATTTATTTCATATTAATAGCAGTTGTACACAATATCCCGCATAAATTAAACCATATTTAATGTATATTGGGGCGTTTTGTAATAGTTTATAGGGAGGCTAAATTGGCTGATGTACTTTCTAAATTTCTTTTCGTTCAGTATAGTATATATGTGTGTAATGGGAAGTATCATGAATATAATAGCCTTCAGGTTCAGATCAATATTGAAGTTTATAAGCAATAAATATTTGTACGAAAATATTGTATATGTACATGTACATGACCTATTGCCCTGTACTGATCTAAGTTATAATGTTTACGATTTAGAGATATCTTCAATACACAGCAGATACACAGGGGCAGTTATCACACAGGGGCAGTTTATGTAGAAACACCCCAGACAGATAAAAGGCTGTGGGCATGCAGCAGACAGCTTAATCGTAGGGAGGGTGATATTGGGTAAGGTTATTTCAGAAAATTGGTAAAAGCATTCAAGAAAAAAAAGAAAAATCTGTTTAGATCTACATTACAATCGACATAGATAAAAGGTAATGGCTATTTTCTTGTCCCGCAATTAAACAAATCATACTGCAATCCAGAAAAAAATGATCGTTAATGATATGCGTTTTGTTGATTTATGATGAGGTAAGCAGGTTGGGTTCAATACAGTTGTGTACAGATCTCGGAGGTAAACAGTAGCGATATTGACATGTGTCACGGGCACGTGTCACTAAAAGTCTGTTTCCTGTTTCACAACGTCGTTTATGTACATTACCATTAGACAGTTATGTCCATACTGGTCACTTTCTCCGTCCAGTATGTCGCTATACTGACCACTGTGTGGTCAAGCTATTGGGTGGTCAAGTCTTCATGTTAACTCACATATATGACCTTATGTATAAGTAATGCCGCTTATTGCTTATTGATTAGACATTGGAGCTCATGTTGACTTGCCTTTTGTTTTGGTGTTTGTTCCTTTAAATTTTGTATCGGTGTGTTTACTCTGCTATGCATTTTCCCACTGGATTTTCAAGATACCTTAAGCAATTTTTCTTAACATTTTCTTCCTCATAACCATTTCCCATCACAGCACAAGAATTCTCCTGTTATTGCAAAAACCATTTTCAACAAGATTTTACAAAAAAAAGTCTGTCGGATTGAAAAGATGAAATATGAGCCGACATCAGAAATTGGCTTTTCACATAGTTGCCATGAGATGTTGATTTCGACATGAGATGTTGATTGTGTTCTGAGGCCATAGAAAAATGTGTTGATTGTTAATTAAAACCATCAGAATGCTGGCAAACTTACAAGTGTGTACAATTATTAGAGGCCATAGACCAGGCTCCCATTAGGTCAAAGATTCTACATTCACAACAAGAATATGTATGCTTGCTTATGAATAAAAGTCGTTATATGAAAGAGATGTCATAATTTTGGCCTTCAAAACTTTGGACATTTATTGTAATTAAGTCTAGTGCCTGCTAATTATATCCATTACTAAATTTTCCTAAAACTATTGCTGCAGTTTTTTTCTAAGAATATGTTTAGACATTTGTTGTAATTAAATTTCTATTTCAATGTGTGCGTATTAAGTGCAGGAACATGAAATATGTGCCGAAGTTTTATATAAAAAAAATAATTGCCAAAACATTTAGATATTTTTGGTAATTTATCGTATCATTATAGTAACTCTGAATCAATGTCTAGTAATAGGTTTGTGATTATAAACTTTATTAAGCCCTGTCCAGTATAAGAAACATGTAACAACAGGTAACCCTGATTGTCCATTCAAGGGTCTTACATTGTAACTACTGTCCATTAGCTAGTTTTGATGTAACCTTTAGTAATGAACTTCTGCCACTCAGAGGTCAGCCCCATTACCACACACTGGTCTGTCAGGGTAGACATGGTAACACTGACCATTGTGTAACTGACCACTGTAACTTTACAGGGGGGCTCACTGACACAGACCCAGCTGTTTGAGGCTGTTGATCCTGAGGAACATTTCAGCTTACTCCCTTCAATAACAAAACAGGGGGGCTCACTGACACACCCAGCTGTTAGGGGCTGATCCTAGCTGAGGAACGAAAAACAGGGGGGCTCACTGACACACCCAGCTGTTAGGGGCTGATCCTGAGGAACTAAAGCAGGGGGGCTCACTGACACACCCAGCTGTTAGGGGCTGATCCTTAGAAGCTCTTCTGTCTACTCCCTTAAATAAACTGGACAAATTAATCAATCAATCAAATTCAATACTAATATGAAAAAGTGTAGTACTGGAAGGGTCCTGGGCTTCTTGGCCCATCCAAACCCTCAAATTTTAAATTTTCTTAAAATTATATAAGTTTGAATAGCACTTGTAATCTTCATATTGACTTAAATATGCTGAAAATATTCCTTGGTCCCATAATATTCCCTGGACTGATAGGGGCTTTGCTACTGGACTGGTCCATGGTCCCATAATATTCCCTGGCCTGATAGGGGCTTTGCTACTGGGCTGGTCCATGGTCCCATAATATTCCCTGGCCTGACAGGGGCTGCTACTGGGCTGGTCCATGGTCCCAGAATATTTCCTAGCCTGATAGGGGCTGCTACTGGGCTGGTCCATGGTCCCAGAATATTTTCGGCCTGATAGGGGCTACTACTGGGCTGGTCTATGGTCCCATAATATTTCCCGTTCTGACAGGGGCTGCTACTGGGCTGGCCTATGGTCCCAGAATATTTCCTGGCCTGATGGGGGCTGCTACTGGGCTGGTCCATGGTCCCATACTATTTCCTGGCCTGACAGGGGCTCTGCTACTGGGCTGAAACTCGGGATAAGGAATTATAGGGGCTGACCCATGTACAAACCTAGGATGCAAAGGCCTCACTTGAAAGTTGTATGAAAAAATCGCAAGTTTGAGAGAATCAACAGAGATGTTTAAGAATTGGTAAAAAAACCAAAATCTCAGATGTAAGATATTTCACTCAAGCAATACCAGATCCTATTCTCATAATCATTTAGTTGATCATTTTAATGAATATAGATTGATAAAAGATTTTATATGAATGAGAATGAATAGCTCATTTGTAATATTACTGTTTCTATACAGATTGTTTGTTTGATTTTGTTTAACGTCCTATTAACAGCTAAGGTCATTTAAGGACGGCCTCCCCTGTGTGCAAGATGCATGCGTGTAGTGTATGTGTGTGTATTTTGGGAGGCTGCGATATGTTCGTGTTTGTTTGTCTCCTTGTGATAGCGCGGAACTGATGCCGACTTTATAGTGCTACCTCACTGAAACATACTGCCGAAGACACCCAGCAAGACGCCCCACCCGGTCACATTTTACTGACCAGTCGTCCCACTCCTAATTTGCTGAACGTTAAGCAGGAGTAGAAACTCCCATTTTGAAAGACTTCGGTATGTCTCGGCCAGGGGACAGAACCCAAAGCCTTCCTCACATGGGCGAACGCTCAACAAATGGCCAAAAGTGAGGCATTGTCAAGGGAGACATTAGGAAGAAGAAAGTTATTTAGAAAGGAGAGAAGAGATAAGGTCCCAAATTTAGTCGCCTCTTACGATCATGCAATTGGGGGGCAGCAGGTACAATTCTTACACCCTACCTGCAGGGCAGTTTTTTATACAGAACTCAGATATGCGATCCTTAAATATCTAGTGTTCAGTTTTAGGATGGATGGGAAACATAGGTCTGCGTACTGTACACATGTCTCACATGCATGTTGGCATTTACATGGCAACCTCTGATCACATGACATAACACAGCAGATGGTGGAGCTATTTATAGATCCCTAGGGAGCTACCAGCCCTTCTGTAGACATGTAGGTATGTGTACACATGCTTTGCATGTTTCTGTCTACTCTCTCTTGTGTTGGCGATTTGTTTTAATAAATTGACAAATATCCTCTAGTGATTTAGAATAATTCAGTTCAGTGTAGGTTAATTAACTCATTCACCCCTGAAGACACATGGGAACTCTTCCAATTCAAAGATTGGAATAGTTCATTATGAAATTTAAGGGGTGAATAAGTTAATAATATTTTTTTAATAAAAACATTTTCATACATAACAGACAAAGGTTCAATACACAACAAACAGAAATTTGATCTTGTCAGTGTTTTGAGGGAGAAAAATAAATCGGGGAGATTTCCCTGTTGGGATATATGAAGAATACCACACATGCATTGTGTGTTTATGTATCATGTGTGTGGCAGACATATATATCTCTATAACCCGCGGGTTGCCTGTTATCGGATGCGTATACCAACATTTTCATTCACCAGAAATCTCAAGTATTTTAAACCAATCTGTTTTAATGAACATGGTAAATAATTGTCAAGCATGTTGAAGCTGTCCTGAGATTTACACAAATACAAAGACGATGGTACTTCAAAGGGAACGTGTAAGTGGAATCAGTAACGGTTGTCGTTTAAAGTGTTCTGTTTACATGAAGTTTATAGTCGGATGACAAACGTAGGTAAATGCGTTTATTTGACCATATATCTATGTTCAGTGTTAATGGTCAAACAAGTGTGTTGACCAAATCAATTTAAATATCTTTAGAAATTGGACAGTGATCGGGGTAGGTTAGTGATTGGACAATCCCTTTCTGATTATGTCCGACAGGCTGGGTATGGTCAGCTTGATCCGGGTTGGTCACACTTTTAGAAGTTTTTTTCCGATTCAGACATATAAGGGCTATTCAGCTTTCATTTTTCCTCGATCTGTATACAAATATCATTATATTATTCAATATAAACTTTAAAATTTTAGTGAAATATTTGCTGCACTTAATTTTTGTGACATTTAACGCTTAATTAACTCCTAACCAGGTGACCCTGTAGTGGTCAGTCTGGGTCAGAATCGACCTTATTTTATATCTTGACCGCTATAAGCTTAAGGTACCCAGACGAGGTCTACTGGACAGTCCATGGGTTAGAATCTCCCTTGTCAGACATCACATCCTGTATGCTAACCAGCTAAGGGTTTCTGGTCAGTGTTGTGGTCATCAAGAGTCCGGCCTCTCCTGTCTCAAGTAGGGGAACTTTACAATGCTGTGATTTTATTTAGAGAGAAAATATTTTTACACAGAGATTTAAATTGTACTTTAAACAGGTTGTAAAATAGTTGAAATCTAGAACCCTTCCCGTTAACCATTATGTGAGATTTATAACATCCAGCCAAGCTTAAGTCTGATGTTACTAGTGTGTGTGGTTTCAACACGATAAACAGTTTAGGCGACTACGATCATTATACCCAAGATTGGCTATTTTCGAATCACTTTGATTTCTTATCGAACTGTTCTTGTGTCATAATTGTATTCATAAGATTTGATGCTCTCCTGTCGTGGAGGTGTGAAAGCTCGGACACCTGGGTTTAAATGCTTCGGAACTCTTTAGAAATGTGTCAATTGGTTTTACGAGAATTTAACTCTCTCTTTCTGGTGGAAGTAAAGAAGGTGTATAGTACTTGTTCGGAGTTTGATCAGCACGTAGAGTCCCCAGTGTGTTTATACAGTTATATTAACATTAGGTCTTTTTGGATGAAAGAGAAACATGTAGAATTGACTTAGATATGTTTTAGTTGTAGAGGGTAGTGACTCTGTGTATGTAGCTTATATATGTAAAATTTGTTTACACTTTTTTTCATGGGAAGAGAATTTGTGGATGGGTGCTATATAGTGCTGGATAATCTAATTAGCTAGCCCGACTTTGTTGATATAAACAAGGGGGTCTGTTTTAACACTGAGTACCAGCCTCCGAGGGATATATACAGTATATATACTTGTATATGTAGTGATGTTTAGATGTCTTGGGGTCAAGCACTAGCCCGGGTCATATTTATGCCACTAATTCGGTATTCCGACACAATTATTATCAGACTTACTTCTAAGTCATTGACCGCTAAAGCCAAATGACCCCTGTACACCAAGTTGACCTATATATAGAAGTGACCTTTGTGGAAAAGTGATCGATAGAGACAGGTTGTGTACAATTGGGAACAGAGGTTTCAGTACAAAACTGTTTCGATCAGTACTTGAATAAATTTTGTTGCTTTCAAAAGTTTGTTTTGATAATTTAACAAGATTTCTTGGACCTTGGACTTAAGTTTCAACCCAGCACTTTCGTTTTGTGTTCTGTGTATCATTGACTTTGTCTTTCACCTTTACAAAAAGTTCTGAAAAATTCTAGGGTTACGTACCAAAATTGGCGGGTACTGAAATGTCTAAAATTGTTCTACATGTATGTAGAACCAATTTACTCCAAAAGAGTTAAGAAAAGTAATTTGACCCAGAAATTAGTGAATTTGTCCAGATAAAGAATTAAATATCACGCTATATATGGGTATGTATGTTTGACCTCTGACCTCTGCACAGAGGTCAATGTAAGAAGGTGACATAATTCCGGCCACACCTCACAAATTTGTATATGACACAATACAGACATATGGTGTCCACACATACCCTGGACATAGGCTGACCATTGGACATTACTGACCATCAACTGACCAGTCCTGAGAGTGTTGTAGACAAACATTTTATCACCTCCCCAACTACACTTACATAACTCCCCTGCTGCCATGGAAACAGATTAGGTACCTAATGAATATTTTAAATATTGACCCAGGGTCAATTAAGAACACACTTCCTGCTTGACCATGTGTGTTTAATGGACACTGATGTCACTTTGACCCTTAAGTAGGGGAAAAGGACCAGATACCTTATTGTAGGGGCCGGAATTGGACTGCCTTCTGGGACTTTAGGGGAAGGCTGGTAAATAGGATAGGTTTACTATACCAATAGAAGGGTTGGAGAATAAAAGGGGTTTATTTCTAACAGAACTAAGTCATACAAAGAACTCCCAATGGAGTTAGGTTTTATATTGTCAGAAGAAAAACAGCCAGAGGGGAAGGGGCTATCAAGTTAACCCTTTCGCCACTGTAAACCATAATGGACTTTCCCAGATCAATGCATGGTAGAGTTTATTAAAGTTACATAGGGGTGAAAGGGTTAAGGGGTCAGTGATTTTTAGAGGCAGATACTTGAGTCTTGGACTTGTGCTTTTCCAATGGGACTTCACAACATTCTGAGATTCCGCTAAATCTATTAGTAATATTGGAAATGATGAAAATTTGTAAATGATTTCCAGAATTTGTTGAAATAAAATCTACAAAAATCATTGTGAAAATATGGTTATCATATCCTAGCTAGCCAAGGGAAGAGGTCATAGCTTATAGGCAAAAGTTCAAAGGGTAGGGGTTAATAGGGAAATGACTAAGTAAAAACAAGGGTCCAGATTTGACATGTGAACAACTGGAATCAAGCTTGAAGCATGTATAATCACCCAGATCAAAATTGACATTAAGTACCTGTAAATGACAAGCATTTGAGTGACTCCCAAGCTGTCAACAAGCCTTCTCATAGGATACAAGGAAATGACCACTTCCTAAATCTAAAGAGCTTAAAGCACACTTATGTTTTAGCCCATTACCTAATGACTAGGGACTCAGAAGTAACGTTACCCGGGCCCTTCAGTCACCTCCTGACTGCCTGTAAACCCTTCTGAAGTTTGTGGTGTAATTATACATCTGTTTATATAATCACTTCACTACAATACAGTGTTAATCTCAAGATCAAGTATTTTGATGTCCTAGATGATAAAAGTATTAAATAACGATTCGTAACAAGCTGTTACAGCATATTCCCGTGTGTAACAGTTTTTAACAAGTGAGATGCATTCTTATGGATAAACTTTCTCAATATCAAAATCGCCAATTTTATTTTAAAGACTTCAGTAACGAAAGCCATTAAAAATGAATACATTCAAAATATAAGTTATTCCCCCTCAGCCCAGCATACAAATTATCTCCCCTTACTCCAACTTTCAAGTAATCTGTCTTGAACCTAACTTCCAAGTTGTCTCACCTTGATACATCAGACATGCTACCTCACCATAATTAAACAAACAAGTTATCACCCTTGAACCCAACATATTAGTTATCTCCCCTGAACCAAACAAGTTATCCCCCCTGAACCAAACAAGTTATCTCCCCTGAACCAAACAAGTTATCTCCCCTTAACCAAACAAGTTATCTCCCCTTATTATACTCACTGGCTCTTCAGACATCACATCACAGTGACAAGCGGTTGCTTATGGAATTTTTGTCAAACTTTTCAGTGACAAAGGCATTGATTGTAAAGGGTGATAGATTTTGGTTTGGTTTGTTTGTGCTTTACGTTCTATCATAAATTAACTGCTATGGTCATTAAACTCATTCACCCCTTAAATTTCATAATGAACTATTCCAGCCTTTGAATTGGAAGAGTTCAAATGTGTTTTCAGGGGTGAATGAGTAAAGTACGACCAGGTTTCGGTGGTGGAGGAAAACCAGAGTACCTGGAGAAAAAACACTGACCCGCAACCAGTACCTGGCAATTGCCCCACGTAGGCCTCGGTTAGCTTTTGGTCGGACTTAATTTTTAACATTGACGAAGGGGTTGATTATAAGGGAGGCAGATTTTGTTTGGACTTCTCTTGGACAAAAGGGGTTGAACCTTCAGGGTGGTGGTTTAAGTATGTCTGTTGTACCAGGCTGGAGGTTTAGGCACGCCAATGATGATTGAAATGTTATAATCTTGTCCTCATCATTGGGAATGATTGGAGATTATTACAGGGAGTTCTTCATTGTGTAACTGTTCCACCAAGGACCTTGGATCTCGGCTGCAAAAACAAAACTCAGACAAGATGGTAATTACCATTGATAATAAGGACCTTCTCAAGCGTGTTGTTCTAAATCAATGTTAATTGCATTAAAAACCTGATTATCGGTCACGGCTACTGCTTTATACAAGACAGGAAGAAAATGGCGTTGATTTGCCGGGTATTTAGCGTGGGACAAATCGATGGACTGCCTTTCGAGGCTTAAACAGAAGATAAAGAACACACCCAATGGATTTCTGTGTCCTGCCCTGAAATGACAGATGTTGATGGAGAGATAGGCCTGACCCTCACTTCCCTCCCACCATAATTAGACCGGTCCAATTCAAACAGACGGGACAGTTTATTGGTTGTATTTAGGGCGAGATACTTGAATGATTAAGATTTTTCTGTCTGTAGATAAGAGTCATCGACTGTCCATTGTCGACTGCTGTCTTCATCATTTAGATTCCTTTATTGTTTTTTAATTCATGTTTCAATACCAATCCTTATGATCGGCAATTTTTTTTTCAAAAAAGGGAACAAGCTCTGAGGGGACCAGAAAATACCCAGGATGACAATCACAAATGAGGAATTTGTGACACTTTTATTCCATCTTTACAGATTGTAATTACATTGTTGCTGATGGCCGACAATAAAGCGGTGTCTGGTCGTCCTTGGTGTTCGGTGAAGAACCTACCTCGAGGCTACTACTGCGAGATATTAGTGTAAATAGTTTGAGATGAATGATTGATAACGGTGGGGACCCAGTTCTACTGGAGAGTGATTGAGGTTTTCATCATTAAAAGTGTCTCGTTTTTAATTGATAAGGTTTGTCTGCAGCAGGGAGACTGTCTTTTTGTTAACAGTCACTAATATAATATGGTCAGCCAATGTCATTGACTGGCAGACAACACTCGGACTGACCGTGACCCTGGTCATCAATGTTAGCTGGTCCAAGGTCTCTGTTGACAAAAGAGTTTCAGGAAAAGATTGAAGATATATGCCATTTTAATTTTACATGTACCTACAATTCCAAAAGAGTTTCATGTCCCGCAATTATATGTCAAGTATCTGGTAAAAATGAGAATCAGACTTTGTTAATTAATAGCAGAATTAAAAAGTACAGATATATTGAGGCATGCATGCATTGAAAATGCACTTGAAAATCACACAAAAATTGATGACACATTAAAATTACACAAGAACTAATGACACATTAGATTTACACAAGAATTGATGACATATTAAAATTACACAAGAATTGATGACACATTAGAAAGGTACACAATAAGTGATGACATAGTAGGAAAAATATAAGAATTGATGATACATGTACTTAACATTGATGACAAATTTGAAAGTTGCACCTAACTATGTATTGATATACAACACAAAGTTTAAGGGAAATAAATCTGACCCAAAACATATATATAAGGTAGCATATTGCCTTACACTCAAGTCATTAGTAAATCTTAGTGACTTACTGCTCATAATTGATCATTTAATTAACAATCTGTGATACAATTATGAAATCTTAATATAGTGACTCCTGAAATCATTACTGATTCATATTAGCCAGATTGACCAGGAGGTGAACTGACCACAGAAATGACCATTTGACCAACATCTGTGAGATAGTTTGTATTTAAAGACAATTCTGACCACTGTCCAGATAAAGACGACCAACACAGCTGATCCCATCAGGTACAACAACATGTCCCAACAAAAGGCGGCTCCCTGGAGAAACGGGCCATAACAATGGCCGACCACCGCCTTACCATCAGGTGAACTCGCTTGAAAAGATCAGAAAATATTAATCTCCAAGAACTACAAGAAATTAATGAACATTGACAGCGTATAAAAGTTGCGTGTACAATAAAGATCCATCTCGGAGGTATAAACGTCCCACAATCACAGTGTCCGAGGCGTATTTGATGACCAGTACAGACTCGGATGGTTTCATCGGAGACATCTTCATATCAGGGCCGGACAGATGTCATGAATATGTCGAATAAAGTGTTCATCTTGTACCGACTACAAATTGAGAAAAACCAGGACAGGCGTAGGACATAACAAAGCACTATAAACTTCTCAATTTACGACTTTAACAAGTTCTGCCGCACTAAGACAGCTACGATGGTCGTCGGGAATCCCTCTGGTCTAATTGTACATAACACAGGGCAGGATGACGTGTGAGCGCTGGGGAGGGGGGCAGTTTAATGGAAGATCCTTAGAGGCTTAAGTCACACAGCAAATGGAATAACTATCACTTTTTTGCCGAATTAATCAGACAATTATTTGAAGACACAGTTGATAGAATGGCCATAATATGACAATTTGGGCTGGAAATATCGTAATTTTGGTCAATTTTGATAAAAATTGTGAAATATTGAGGACTCGAGTGACGTAGAAGAGAAGCAAGCCGCGAAGAGACTTGAACAAAGACGTTCCAAGGCAGGCAGACAAGGGGGAGACACCGGGCCAAGATTTATGTGCCGTCCGGTATATTAAGGGTAGAGCGACTGGCACTCACGCAAGCCACAGATTTATAATTATTCATTGTTCAAAAACAATGTCGCTAGGGTCTTAATCATTATCTCTCTGAAGGATGTGCTTGGCCTGTAATTAGCAGTGACGCCATCTTGCATGACACCAGGCCACACGACGACCCGAGACGAGCGCACGCTTGCACCTGAACACGGGACAGTACGGGACTGACGGTGTAACCTCCACAAATCTTTTGTCGTATGACATCTTGTTTCTGTTGGGAATGGGTCAGTTCTGTCTGTTAGGACGGGAACTATGAGGGTGGGTTTTTGAATTCTGTAGGGGTTACACCCATGTTTCTATGGATACAAGACCTTGGTTTTTGTTGGGACACGACTTTGGTTGCAGTTTGAATTTGATTCAAAGTTTTTGGGGTACATGACTTTGGTAGTTGGGCAATGGTCATCACTTATTTTGGGGACATCGATTTGGTTGCTATGGCGACAAAACCCTAGTTTCTTTCAGATTAAGACGGTGTTTTCTGATGGAAAGGGATCCTTGATTTCAAACGGTTCGGATGCTGATTTCTTGGGAAACTGTCCCTGGTTTTCTACCAGCGCACTAAAATGATTCATATCACTTGTGAAATCTGAAATCAGGCGATAATGAATTGTTCACAATAAATATATAGCGGTCATTATATAAAGTGTTCATGTCCCTATGATTGCCGTGTGTCTTTGTACTGTTACGGTATATAAAGCTCCCAGACATCCTAATCACCCGATTATTGCATGTGCTCGTCACCCTTATAACACTTTACGTATTCTGATGCAGCTTGGACAGAGAAAATATCAAAGAGAATACTGAAACACTAATCTGGTGCAGGCGGGTGTATCGGCTTATCTGCAGTTAAAGCGAGCTATTGGGTGTTACAGGCGTAACACGCTTCCCATCATACTTGGAACTTCCTGCGGGTGGTCAATGTCACAATTAGTAGTGTCGGTCCCTTTGAAATCGGGGGTCAAATGGGTTCACGGTGTGGTGGCCGCTAAAACTAGTCTGTTACTGTGCGGGAAGTGGCGAGAAAAACACCTCTCATAATTCGTAATTAAAATGGCTGCATTGATCGGTTACTTGCATGATAAATCTCGTTTTCTGTTTACTGGGTAATCCGTCACCAGCGAATAACTGACCGGCAAATTTGAAAATTGTCTGAAATATGGCTGACATTTGTAATCAATCTGTCACATTTTACAGGATGCCGGACACTTTACGAGGAAAATGTAACAAAATGGCTTCCTAATAGCTCCAATCTCCGTGATTTGACTGGACATATTTGTCTCGATTGGTAGAACAGCAACCGAGACAATTTAAAACTTTGTCGGGACGAATATGTCTCGGGTCAAAAGCCAGGAGTTGACTTCATTGTGCGATCGGCTTGATTGTACAGTAATCACCACAGCAACCTGAAGTTAAACAGTGGACTTTTGTATTCTCCTCACAAACTGTTTTCAAGGTAATATTTGATTCAATCTTGTGTAATTCCTGCTACCAAAGTGGTGCAATTCATTGAAAATTGAAGAAAGAATCTATTAATGAATGTTAGAGGTTTAAAAATATAGCTTGATAATATTTTTATTTTTTTATTTGTTTTTCTTCTTTTATAAGATAGTAAAATAAGCTGAATGTCTGGTTGTAGTCTGGTGTTTATTTATATCCTTGGAGAAGTAGAATCTTTTATTGAAAATCATCACACGGGCAGGAAATATATCATAAACTGACAGCTAACCTCTCGTAAACACTCATCAAAAGCTATTTGGATGTTCACTAAACATTTATTTTACAATCTATTTTGAAAAAGTGAGGCCATCTGTATATATTTCACATAAATTTAGCCAACGGTTGTGAGATTTGCTCAATTTAATCGCGTAATGTGGACAATTTAAATGATTTAGCATTGGCTGCCCCAGTGACGATTTCAATTCTCCTCGCAAAGTGTTAGTATCTTTAACCACCTCTTGTACGTTAGGGTGTTTTTAATGTTTTAAAAGGTTTTAAAAAATGTCTGTTTGATTTTTAAATCATTTTTAAGATTTCTAAAAGATCTAAAAGAAATATTTTGAAGGGGTCAGTGGTTTTATGGAGGGCTGAGGGCCTCTAGTCGTAGGCTAATTCAGTTATACAGTAGTTGTAAGTTTGAAATGATTTTACACCTTCGTAATATCATGTCACTGAGAATAGTACACCTGGGGATATTCCTGAGATTAATTGAAACAAGGTTAAACTTGACCATGCCCAATGTGTTAATTAATTTAGAATTGTCCTATGGAAATCTTTATTCAGAGAAATTTTGTATGATGTTATCACAGAAAAATTGTCAGTTATGTGAAAGGAGGATTAAAGGAAAGGTGAAAAGGAGAAGTTTCTATTGATGTTATCACAGATCAATTTTACTTTGCCTATATATCACAAGGTATATACTATAGGTCAACTTCTGGGTGTATATATATAACCTCGAAAACAAAGCTCATTTCAAAAATTGATTTAAAAGTGAATATCAGTCATTTTATTTATTTCAAAACTAAACTGGATAAAAATGAACTAACTTTCGCTCAAATGAAAATATTAAAGAAGGACCCAATTATTTTCCAGTTATTCGGTAATTCAAACACTGCCTGCACTTTTGTACATAAACTGCTTAACAGATCTCGCGGAGTACGTACACACAGTTGTTTATGGTATATACATCAAAACCATAAAAAAAATTCCTTAAATAAATAATTTTCTAATCTTTTCTGAAGTTGATGTTTTCAAGGCATCTCTGTATGGGTAAGCCATATTCGTTCAACATAAAGGCCAGTTGGTTGAGGTAAGTAGTACTTCAGAGTTAAAGCCGTTTTTTGTTTTATTGTTCCGCGATCAATACGTGTGACAGTTCTGTGATTAATTCTTACAGTGCAATGTTATATAAAGACGCTGTAATTCAAAAAAGATGGAGAATATTTTACGCAGCAGTCCCAGGGAGGTTTGGTAGGAAAGACATCGTGAATTGATTTTTCTAAAATAAACACCAGCAAATTAAATTTGAAATTTGAAAAAAAATGGGGAAAGGATGAAAATTTAAAAAATATTTTTTTCGAAAGGAAAAAATAATAATAAAAAAAATCTTTTAATATGTTTAATATAATAGCCCTTGGCAATTTTAAATTCAGTTTTGATTGAACAGGGACTCAAAACATATTTTATTTCCCGAACAGATGAAAATAATAAAAAATAAAATCTTCTAATATGTTTAATACAACAGCCCTTAGCAATGTAAAATTCAGTTTTGATTGAACAGGGGCTCAATTCTCAAATACATACAACACAGTGAAACCTCAGTGAGGGGCATTTTATGAAGGTTTTACTGTATCTGAACCAATTCAAGCTCCATGAACCAATGTGTTTAGGGTAACAGCTGCATAGAGTTCCCAATAATATCATAAAATATCTCAGTTTTATACACCACAGAGCAATAAAGAGGAAACTAGCTTTACATTAAAGTACACATAAGTAGCTGCATCGCCATGGTTTAATTTTAAACCTCAAGTGTGTAGACTTCAATTTCAATTATGAATTAATGCGTAGTAATTTTACAAAAGTTGAAAAATTTATCAATAATTTTCCCAAAAAATTCAGAAAAAATATTCATAATTTTACAAAAAAAAAATCGAAAATTTATTAATAATTTTACTAAATTTTTCATAAATTATCTGTAAATTTTCTCTGGACAGATTAAATGAATCGCAGCTATTGCACGCAAAATTATCTTTGATCGGTATAAAAGTTGTAATCTGTACCAGTTTGAAGTGAAAACTAACAAGATGTCTCTGATCTGTGCCAAAGTGTTTCTGTTTCAACGGCAGACTTGGCTTGGTTCACGATTTTGTTGGAAAGAATTTGATATTTTGCCGACGTTATATAGTTTTGTACTGGTTTCGCGCTAGCCCGCCTTTCACTTCAAAGTTAATTTTGTGAAGCCTGTTTTTAAATTCAATTACCTGACTGATTTATGTTGATAGAGTATAGATTTCAATATCGCTACGAAATAGTGCATAATGGGACAGCTATGTGGCGAATGCTTTGTGAAAATCATTGTACCTGTTCATAAGTAAAGTAACAGGTCATTTTCTGTAAGAAAAACAATGTGTTTTGATCTTTTTATTTTTTCTCAAAATTTAATCAAACCACTGTAACAAACCAAATTGGATGTAAATATTTGTGTACCATTGCCAATGTTTTTTTTATAATTTGGTGTTTACAAAATTTTACATGCCAGGAACTACAGAATGAGTTTTAAATTCAATGTATTCGCTCTAAACCAGACCCCCTGGTACCAAATGACTTGGCCACTTTGCAGAGAGTTCCGAAAATGTGTATTTGTTGTACATCGTTATTGTCAAATTAATATTCTGTGGAAAGATTAGACAGGATTCTGTATTGGACAGATTCTGGTATACACAGTGTCCTGTATACTGGAACGCTTGTGTGCATTGTCCACTGTACCTACAACAGTTTTAAGTGACTACCTTTCGAAAGTGACATTTTCTCTTGTACACCAGTGAAGGTCAGACAAGACTTACTTGATTATATCTATATACGTACCTACCAGAAATATATAAAGGGTCCTGTTTAACTTAAAGTGACTCCGTAACAAAATACAGTTCAATGTAACATTTTAAAGAGCCTAGATTCAATTATTTCTAGTCTTTGAACGACACGTATTTCGACCTTCGTGTACGCTCTCCAAAACGCTTCAAGTACATCTCAAGGAGGTGTTGAGTATGTTAAAGTTTAAACTAGGTTTTCACATCTTAACAGGATTTAGAGTCAGAGTTTAGGACCTACATGAAGGCAACATTATTGTAAAACTATAACACTCGGCGTGACACAGATTTGTTAGAATCGACCGAAACATGTAAGTAATTGGCGTCTAGACCAGTTGCTACATAGATTCAATCTCAGATTGACATCGTAACAAACTGCAGAGTATTGAAGTGGCGCGACATTGCAAACAGCACCCACTAACGTATAAACTCGTATAAACTCGTGGATTACAATCTTTTCAAGGATACAAGGGTCTTTTCCTGGCCCGATGGTTTGTGTTCCTTAAGTACATGACAATTTTTATGTTCTGAATGATACAAGAGGCCATGATGGGTGCACAGAAGCGTTCCTCAAGCACTCGAAAATCTCGTCATTGCAATGATACAAGGGGATATGAAGGAATGGATGTTGGCATTCCTTGTCTACTTGACAATTCAATGTAGTGTTAAGTCTGTGGACTTGTGAGTTTGCCCCAATAGACTTGTGAATTTGGTTGTAAACAGACACTTTCTTTCGTTTGTAGTTTCTCCGCAAGATAAAATATTTATTTAATGTTAAAGTAAATATTGATCTTTACACGGGCCGTGTGTATCAATGCTGCGTGCCGCTATCTTCAGATTCAAGCCTCGACATCATTGCATCATAAATTTACTTTTGAGTGGAATTTGATGATTACAGTAAAAGGCTCACGATACCTGTAGAAACGGATAATGTTTTGTTGGGCCTGGTTGTTTGCTATGACACATGCTCACAGGGAGCTGGCACCACTGTCTAATAGAAAATGTACAGAAAATCGACTTTTACATATATTTACATAGAGCTTAAAGCTGAATGTGGAATTTTAATGTAATCACTCTTAAGTGTTAGCTGTAAGGATTAAACACACTTGAACGGTTAAAATTCAGTGAGTAATGATCTAGTAAATTAGAAAAATGAAAAAAAAAAATATTTAAAAAACATGTCTATAACAGGTTTGGTCAGAGTTAATCAATTAAGAAGTGTAAGTCGTCCTTGTTTTGCCGTGAAATAAAAACATGTTAATGTTTACTTCCATCAGAATGTTTTGTGTTAGAAGTCTGTACACACAGTTTTACACCCGGTCACCCACATTTCGCTCCAGCTGAATCAGTTGATATATCACACATTGACATTTCAAGCTTCTCCGAGACCATGAACACGATGCCAATTAAAAGATAGGCGTGCACGATCTTTAGTCTTGTGTAAACAGATCTAGCCGACAGTCACAATTGCAGAGGTGTATGGTAATTGAAAAAAAAATCAGAATTAAATTGTTATCAATAATCTTCGGATGTGGTACGCTTTACTATTGTGTAAATGTTGTGAATGGCCGGAGGGCCTGAAGGAAAAAAAGGCCTGAAACTTTGAAAGTTTATCGGTAATCAGCCGGTCTAGTGTTAGAAAAGTTTGTTCGATGCCCAAGGCAGTTTAACGTACTAAAGAGAGGAAGTCGCTTTCCCTCTTAAAACCTATTTTCTCATTCAGGATATTGACAAATCTGTTTAATTGAAATGTAAGAGTTCGCATGGTCTTTGTTGCGGATAAAAAGACAGAGGACAAACGTTTATTGAAGTTGATATGTAGGGTTGATTTATGTTATTGTTGTTGTTGTTGTTGTTGGTGGGGGGGTCCCGGGAGAAGGGGGAAGGGTAACCAGTTTGGGAAATTTTGAATTGGATGTTTTAACGGTTTAAGATCTATTTTACACATACATTCGGATTTCTTTGTTGTTGTTGTTGTTGTTNGGGGGGAAGAGAGAAAATTGGATGGGGGGAGAGAGAGAATTGGATGTTTTAACGGTTTTAGATCTATTTTACACATACATTCGGATTTCTTTGTTGTTTAATTGATTGTGCAGCTGTTACAAAATCACACTGTTATTATGTTTCAACAATGGGGGCTACTTTACGGAGATAAAATGATAAAATCAGTGTTTCTTTCTTTAAATCGAGTGCGAAGAAACTCGATATATTGATGTTTATGGAAAGTCTAGATAAAAATAATGACTTGTTTAAGTAATAATACACATTGTAAGGTAGAAAGGCGTCATGCTTGTGTTGAGTAGAGGTATAAGTGTTTCCCATTTGTTTATATTGGCCTATTTCTGGGGGTGATAATGATATTTTGTAGAAAATCATATATATTTTTGGTTCGCTTGATAAAATCGTATGGTTTTCAGTCGGAGATATTATCAACATCAAAGATGTACTGTTCTGGTACAGTTAAAAAGGTGGCTAAGTTGTAAGACCAGGTGTTCACAGGTAGCTAACGAGTTAAATTCGCAGGTGTAACACTTGGTTACAGAGTTATAGTGTAACTGTTTCACCTGGGTCAAAATATATCATAAATAATGTACAAACACAATTTGGACGTCGTTAGTCATGTTAGAAATATTTCAGGTATTTTATGATTATTAATAAAAAAAGAAATTAATTTGATCTGGGTTGTAATAAAATCAAGAGTTTGGATTTTGTAAAGGTGTCGTTTTACAAGATTGATTTATGGTGAAAATATTGGTTGACTTTCTACACTTATTAAGAATTTTTCTACCCTAAATACCGACCCAACTGTAACGATTAATAGATATCAAAACTGTAACATTTAACATTACTGTGTTAGTATTGACAGCTATACTGTATACTCAGTAGCAGCTAGGAGAAATAGAACATTGCACTTTATGAGAAACAGAACATCTTACTTCAGATACCTAGGAGAAACTGACCATTTTACGGAAGACAAAATAAATCATTGTAATCTATTAGAAATAGAACATTTCAATCTTGTACAACAAATTCCAAAAATTATCCAAATCTCTGTTGATTGTGTTTCTATTCTAAGTGAAAACAAATATTTTACTCTATAAGAAAAGAATATTGTACTAAAGAGCAATGAGAAATAGAATATTGTACTAAGGAGAAATGAGAAATAGAATATTGTACTAAGGAGAAACAGAATATTATACTAAGGAAATTGTACTAAGGAGAAACAGAATATTGTACTAAGGAGAAACAGAATATTGTACTAAGGAGAAACAGAATATTGTACTAAGGAGAAACAGAAGATTGTACTAAGGAAATTGTACATAGGAGAAATAGAATATTGTACTAATGAGAAAAAGAATATTGTACTACATGTATGTGGGAAAAGAACCAATAGGATAAAAATAATGTATGTACTTTAGGACCATTTAAGACGGTATCAGACTTCAGTTAGTATTGTAAGAATTTGTCAAACCCTACATTTCCTCCTCTGATCTATAAAGATTATAGATATGTCTGTATTTGCCTTTATATATGTAAGTGTGATGTCTCTGATAACTCTGTAGTCCTTTGAGAGCAGAGATGTTTATTGAGATAAATTTTCTTCCATATTTCACTTTCATGATACTAGCTAATGAAATTGAGATTTTGCCAAGATATGTCATTGTGTAATAGTTTTCTATATTTCACTTTCATGTGATATGAAAAATGTCGCCTTGCAATAATGCACCAATCTGTCATGGGTCACTTTCAAGTTGCTAACTAATGAGAGATTTTCCACAGATATAAAGTCTAAAGGTGTCCCAAGTCCCTGTGATCTTGTCCTTAGTCCTCAATCATACTGATGGTCATCATTACATGTAGGTGTCCAAACACAATAGGTCCACGACTGACTGACCGTGCTTGACCGCTCTGTGCTCGCTGAAGGTCGACCACCTCGATCAAGATTTTACCTGTACAAATTTTCTGTACATGCACTTGATTAGTTACAGGTAAGATCGGGGGAAACAACCGGTGCCTTTGTGGGCTGTTAAACACTTAAAGGATATCAAATGTCAAATAAAATACCTCACAGATTTGAAGGAACAGATTTTATTTTAAATCTCAATCTTTAAAATTTCATTAAAATTAACCAGAATTGGAAAAAGAAATTTCGAGAAATCAAGCATCTTATCAAATTCTACCTGTTGTGTGAACATTTGTAAAACGGCCAGGTATTTTCTGAGTTATTGAACGAAAGAAATGTGTTACTGATACAGGTAAGCGTACAGTATTTTATGAATGTCAATTCTTACCACACAGATACATAGCAGTAAGGAAATAACACAGACGATGCTACGGGGCACGTTGTTCCTTACACCTGTCGGTAAAAAACATTACCTGGTCTTGTATACTAGTCTCACCTGGAGACTGTTTACCTGTACTTTTGCCTTTTGATGCTGCAGGCGGAATCGCAGGTATAGGACAAAAAGGTAGAGGGATACAGTAAGGAAAGTCGATGATGCGTGACAATTTCACAGCCCATTAAATGGTGATCTTGCTTCATACAGTCATCAGCCTGAGGACACACAGATTTGTACAGCGGGAGTGAGAAACACTGATCTTATCAGGGTAGGTCAATTCTCTCCCTATTGTGCTGGTCAGTGTGGCTATCATTGCCATCAGATTACGGTCAGTTGTCTGTTAAAGTCACCATTTGTCAACCAGAGGTGTTATTTACGGACACTTGTCAGGTAGATTTCACCATTTGTCAAGTATAGGTGTTGTTTTGAACACGGTTTGTCATTGAGAGTTATTATTACAAACACCTGTGTCAGGGTAGATACGCAATAAGGTGTCTCTGGGTGTCACAGTTTGGACGAACACAGATCATTGATGATCAGCGATACTGTACTTATCTGCTGGACAAAGCGATATTTCCGCCACTGACCTGTGACACATATATACTAGAAGGCCACAGTGTATAGTTTTCCGAACCATTGGCATATATACGATAGGGTATGTAACGATCAAATTTATTACGTAATTATAATTTCAAATTGTAATCTGATGGCATCTTTCTTAAAACACCAAAATTACAACAAATAGGGACTTGAAAATAGATACTCTAAGTGCAGGCCCGCTCTTTACAGTTCTTGATCAGACAGTTTAGATTGTCAGAGGGCAGAATGGCTATAAAAAATTGATGAGGAAATTTCTTTATCAAATGTGTTTTTTAAGTGTCCATGCATATACTGACCACTGATATATAGGACCTACTGGTCAAGCTGACCACTAAGTAACCACACTGACTGTTTACATACTGAAAATAGGTCACAGACAGAATTTACTGGCCATTTGGAGGAAGCAACATTCTAAGTCGGTTATATTACTGTGAGATTGTTACAGGATTAAAACTATTGAATTAAAGAACCACCCACCATCATCATTTCTGAAATTGGATTCTACTATTCGTTTCATTGTGATTTCCTGATATTTGTTGGTGTATTTCATTGTGTGACAACATCCTAACAGTTACAGGAGTTTTGGATTTATCAGGACTTACCCAACAGGTGAGATTTTACTTGACTGATATGTTGAAGAGTGTATACCGAGAAAAGTATGGCAATGATATCTTCTATGGCGAAATCTTCGTAGTGGGTACCAGCATTTGGCCTACTGACTTATAAAGAGGTGTTTCTGGCGAGGGGAGTATAAATGAGAAAAATGTGTAAAAAAGTNCCCCCCCCCAACACAAACTGACACACAAAATACCACTGCTCCCCATTAAACCAGCATTAACTGGGATTAGATTCTGAATTCATTCCAAATGTTCAGAAATTCATTAATTATTTACATCTTGGACTAAAATGAACCTATAAACGGTACACGTATACTATACTAAATTCTATATATATCTTTTTTCAGATTGATATAAATCATCTACCATTTTAATCATCTACCCTTGAAATATCAATAGACTATCCCGTTTCATTGATATGAGTCATTCCACTATTGTTTATAGGGAGGTTACATCATTTGATCCATATTTATAATTGCACAGTAAGGAAATACTGATTAGTGTGTTGTAATTTACTACCTACAGATCTTCGTTAGTTTTTGTAGACGGCTATTGTCCAACAGTGTTTTGACGTAAGCTGTTCACGGTTTGTTGGCCGAGAGCTTTGTAGACCAGTGCATGGGTGTAAACTCAAAATACTCGGGGTGCTTCGTTTGGGTTTTGTGGTATACCTGTGCTTGGATAACGAGGGACTTTAAATACCTACCTGTATTTTTGTTAACGAGGGGGCTTTAAAGTGACCAGGTGAGGGAGTTTGTTTGTTGAGCCAGACACTTCCTAATGCGGTTACCAGCATTTACAGAGGGAAAAAAAGCTTTACAGCAGAAATGGTTTTAACATTGGGTAATCAACTCATTTGTGTGGGATTTATAAGATAGTGTGTGTGTATAGAGCTATTTCAGGCCTGGTTTCTACCGGACAAGACTTAAAGTAAGATTATCAGCCGAGGTTCTCAAATATTGCGTTATTACAAAAGAAGGCAGTAAATCTGGAGTATAAACAAATCTGTTTGTATGAAGGTGTTAAAAAAATGTGTTTTTCTTTCGGATTGGTGAGTGCCAGGAATTATAATTTATCAGGTATGATTTTTTTTTTACACTTTATCAGGTATGTATTTTTAACTGACAGGTATTTGATTGCTAATCAGTGTTAATCAGGCATTTTTCTGTTAGGGTGTTGTGATTCTACAGTCGGAGCTAATCCGCTGATCCCACAGATTATGTCCTCGGCTGCGAAACCATTGGTCTAATGTTGTATAACTGATGTTGTGGTTTCTTGTCCCACATATAACATGTACCTGTCTGACAGGTGTATACAGGTAATGAAACAAGAGTTTAGGATGTAGGGAGTTGCAAGTTTTTACTCCGGTAAATCATTCAATTTAACATCTAAAGTAATCAATCTTTGTTGAACGGAGAATATAAACAGAATTTGTGGCCATTCCGAAACCACGTTTTCTTTTAACTTGAAAATATTCCTGTATTCTTATAAAAATCATTGTATTTTACCTACTTGTGGTTCACCTGGATGTATTGTACAGATTTGTGGCATATGAACAGTTTGGACGTTAAAACCACACTTTCGCAACATATTGAAAACCAACCTGTGCATATTTATATAAATCATTGTATTATACCTGTATATGATTCACCTGGATGTTCAGAATTTGTGGCATATGGAGTTTTAGATGTTCAAACCACATTTTTGTGACATATATCGACAATATACCTGTGTTTATTTGTATAAATCATTGTGTTTTACCTGTTCGTGTGGTTCACCTGGATGTTTATTTTTTACCTGGATATAACGATTTCTGCAGCAAGGTAAGCTCTTCTGTGTGGAGATTGTCACCGTTTTATCTCCGTCCTGTTTGTGTTTCGTACCTGTCCTATCCCCAGGTTTATAGGCGTCGCACGCTCACTATCTCGTCCACATTGATTAGATTTGTCAGCTGTAGTTTATTTAATGTTTTTTAGCATCCGATACTCTGACAGGAGATTTATTTTATTATTTCTGTCTGAGAAAATACCTGTGTTAACGAGAAAAACACATTATATACATCAGGTGTGTCCCTTTATGTATGGAAATCGCGAGGGATTACGAAACAAAACTACTAAACAAAATGCAGTCCATTCAAAGATGAGGTCGTGGAACAGTTCTGTGTCATATAAATAAGGATTATTTACAAAAATATCACAAGTGATTTAAGATAATCCGTTGTAAACATTGCAGGATTATTTATATAAATACAGAATTCGGCGAAGATATTGAATGCTTTGTGTATCAATGAATTAGGCGTTTGACAGGAATTTGTTGGTCCAGTGTAGTTCGTACCTACAAAAGCTGACCCCAGTGTTGTGGGCATTCCTTGATTTTAGTTTTTTTTTGTAGAAAAGCAGTATTGGAATGAAGGAAAAGCGAAAAATCTTAAGAAATTTTTCTATGCTCAAGTAATGCTTTAATCTTATGGAAAATCTTAAGTTAAGGAACATTGGTTAATCAGGGGCTTGAATGTTATAATTAATGGCATTATGAGGTCAATTATCATTTTACTTAATGTAATGGATAATTAAATGATTAACTATCACACCTGTGTCAGGTTTTTACCTGCACACTGACAGGTGAGACCGCAGAGTAACGGCGGATTATAACATCTGTTAAGTTTAAATGGGACAAGGTACAATAATTACTATAATTGCAAATTAATCATTATTTTAGTAAGAATTATTCTTAAACACTTCAGGGGATAAAGCTGTACTGAATGTAATTTGTATTGCGAAGTCTATTCTAACTTGTACAGATTTCCAATTTCATTTATTTGCTGTCGATGTGTTATCCAATGGAAATTGTTTGTTTTAAGGTGCTAATGAATAGTGTCGTAAAAATATATTTGTTCAAAACGCGTATCCCTTTCAAACCGCGTGGCAAGTTATTAGATGGGAGTGGTTCTGACAGCTATGGCCAGAACTAACGTAGGTTTCGATTCGTAGTTATTTGTTACCATGTTAAGCAAAGCATTATTTACATTAACAGAAATTGATAAACATTTTGAAAGGAACGATCAATATATGTCACTCATAACCGAGCGAGATAAAAACTCTGGGGGATTGCTGCAGTACTTCATGTGGTGTTCGGAACAGAAGATTTCCAATGCTGGACGATTTCAGTTCGATACTTGATTGTTGGTATAAAAATCCATTTACGCAGTATAATTAATAGCATTGATGAGACAGTACTCGCTTGTGTGGCACACTGGGTAATAATAGCGGTAGATCGAGTTGGAGTGAAAGTTCATATTAGAAATAGGTCTGAAAGGTCGAACTGGAAATGGGATGAAGATACCAGCTCAGGACAGCGTGAAGTCTGGAGCATCGAACAGCGAATTAACTCCAATAAATTTCAACTCCTAGTTATTCAGGGTGACTTGCAGCTGGTAATTTCGGGAAATTCGAAGCCCTTGATGAAAGAATCAAGTTTCTGTGTCAAATATAGTGTTCATATGTTTGTTTGGAAAAAGAGGACAAATAATAAAACTATTAAAAGCAGCTCAGAAGAACCTTTCATCAGGTCGTTGCTGTTCTTTTTGTGGGGTTAAAAGGTTATTGTGTAGGGAAGGGGTGAAGGTCATTAGGGATGGGAGATTGTGATTAAGGGATGTTTTAGGGATGGGAAGAGGCCCGGAGAGGGATGTGATGTTTTGTCGACCAGACGGAAATCTTATTTATTGAAAAAAAGATTGTGTCAGCTCTCATTTTGATGACAATGGCATTGTTTAGAATTCCTTTATTATCTTGTGCTGTTAAGAGCTAAAACAGACCGGCTTGAAGTTTTATCAAAACAATATGACGAGGGCATCATTACTCCTCAGCAGAAACGGATCTAACAAAAGCTTGAAGACTGCAGCAGATCCCATGTGGCCGTGAGAGATAACAGACCCGTAGAAACATGGAATACAATACACGTTAAATAGCTGTCTTTAACGTAAGCCGCTAGATGTGTAATGCACCCATTACATAATAAACCTAGCCACTGCATCCTCGCCGCTACAAAACATACGGCCCCCCCAAACATCAGACGTATTCGCGGTACCGATCACAACCGTATAACAGTGCCCCCAGCCTCGGACATATTTCTCATCAATATCATTGACCCGCACAACATATAAACAGAAACGTAAAAACTCTGACCACACAGGAATAGTGTATATAGCATTGAAGAAACACAACATATCTACATTCTTTGTTATCATGGTTTGTCAGTGGAGAGGGAAGAAAGTCTGTAAACGTTTATTTCATTTTTTCCATTTCTGTCATTCTGGGCTACATGGTTTCTATCTTGGGAACCGTTGGTCAAAATTGAGGCAGGCTTTGATAAGATTTATTTCCCTGTCGCCAAACGGTAACCATTTTCTGAAAACATAGGGCAGAGAAGATTTTGAAATTTATTAGAAAACAAACCATCTTTTAAAATCACCTATAACACCCATCATTTGCCCTTCACTTACCGTCAGCATATTTTCAGCGTCAATATATATTCTTTCCAGGGCTGTTCCTTCAATATATCCACCAACCCCTTTATAATGACATTTCACTGTACCACTATAACAAAGTATTGCAAGCTGTTTATTCTGGCATAACTATACCCCTGATAAATCATTTCTGAAAAGAAATTTGTACCTTGCAGGACTTTTAAGCGAAATAATAAAGATGAAATAAACAAAATATAATCAACAACTGTTTTCTGAATGGAAAAATTGAGCAGAGCTAGACAGGGATTCGAACCCAGGACTTCAGATTGTTATTCTCTTGCTCTTACCCACTAAGTCACCGGGTCAACAGAATTGTCCTGTCGATACGTAAACGGTGCTACAGTTATATCTCCCCATATATCCAAGCGGAGGATAAGGGGAGGTTACTGTGTATAGGAAAAATCAACGTGCAGTGGAACAGGGATTCTTAAGAAAGTGTGTTTTACTGACCGTGAGCAAAGTTCCTTCCGTTGTTTATTGATGTGTGTTTACACTTTGATAAGTTGTCTATAAACAAATTTTAAAGTTAAATATTTTGACTTGAGAAAATTGGTAGAAATTCAAACCAGAAGCCAGAATCATTTGGTTTATTACGGAGAAGCCCTGTTTTGACGTTGAGAAAGTTGTTTGAAACCAGAGAAGATGCGATTTCAAGACTTCCCATCTATCAGTTTCCAAATCTCTAGAGCTTTAGGGAGCTCAGGTGCAGAGAATAAATTGTGTGTTTATAAATTCTAGAATCTGTGCCGATAATGGTCTGCTAAAATCTGGGATATTTAGCAATATTTATGGTTTGTTTGGAGTGTGTTTTCAATTATTTTATAAACATGGCGACTTGAGGCCGACTTGAGGCCCGGAGGACAAAGTGAGTACGGTACAGATTAAGGATTATCAAGATAATCTCGCGAGGTAGAGAGGCAGAAACATCAGCAAGTAGAAAAACTACATGACATTGATGAAGTGGGGGAGAAATATTGAATTTGTACTCTCTCTATTGAGATGTGTATCTTGAAGTGGCGGTTTAGAGGCTGCNGGGGGGGGCGATCAAAATGTTTATTACATGGTGGGAGGGTAGGGGGATATATGAAATATATTATCTCCTGGGCAGGGAGAGTGGGAGGGTCCGACCATATACTAATGCCATGTCAAACACCACGGAGGGATGGAAGAAGGGAGGGAGGGAAGTATATATATATAGGGGAGGGGAGAAGGACTTGGAGGAGGAAAGAGTGTGATGTCAACAGATGTCTATCTACACGTGAGATAGGAGTGTGGAGGGCAGAGGGAGGGCGAGCGAGAGTGGGGAGGGGGGAGGGCTGCAAGAGTGGGTTACAGATACCAGTGACAAAATATTGTACTTTTCTGATCCATATCTTGAAGTATTAGTTTAGCGCAAAGTTCCTGATGGGAAAAAATGATGTTCTCTGGAGTAGGGGCGAACCTAACTAGATATGAACCTCTCCAATGTACAGTGTGAGGCAGGCTTCCGATTTGTCCCAAGGAACTAACGTCAGCCTCTGACACCAGCCTCCGACACCGTCCCACTGATGTTATCGGGACGACATTTCCAATATCACAAACATATATACTGAAGGGAGAATCTATTTACATCCCTGCTATATATATACTGGAATGAATCCATTCCCATTTCACTGAAAATTTTGTTTTGTTCCAGACACGTTCAATATTTCATTTCAATTGGTGTAGATATGGTGTACTATTTTTGCTGCCAAACTACTCAATTTTCTTATCTATGTGTCTTACCGGGAACATTGAAATATGAATATATCTTCAGTTTTCTGGTGATATGAATACCCGCACAATTATAGTCAAGTATGTGCTATAAATAGACCTTGCAGGGCCTCCCAAATTGGCAAAAATCTGTTGATTGTCTATGGAATTGTTAAAAAAAAAAGAGGAAAACATTAATTTTCGCCTCGATGTTGCCTTCCAAAAATTGTTCTTGATAAAGTTTCTGTACTGAAAGAGGCAAGTTTCATTGAGAGAGTGTTTGTGGTGGGGAAGAGGTTGGTTCCAGCAAAACTGTGGTAACTAAGCTGTGGTAAAGAGTGGTACCACGGAAAGTGTGGTAATTGTGGTAAGGAGTGGTTGCCTGGAAACTGTTCAATTTGGTAAACAGGCATTAATTACCATGAAAATTGGTAACATTTGAATAGAGACTCATGGAAACTGGTCATGGTGGTAATTTTACCACAGAGATTGGTAACAGGGAAACCATGGTGACAAAAGTGTCAAAGATGTACTTTCAAGGGAAACCGTGGTAACGGTGGTCTATTCATACCTTTGATTGGTTGTCATCATGGCGTTTGGGTGGTATGCAGATTAGGAATTTATCATTTTGATTAGTTGATTAAAAATTCATTCTTTCCCCAGAGAAAAACGGAAATTAATGTCAGATGCTCTGACGGAAAGCATGTGTATTTGCATGCGTGTGACAGGCTTGTTTTATATGTAACAAAAGCTTAATTCATACACATATTTATGTATAGAGATATGTTGTAAGTCAGAGTAATCATCCGATATTAGTCTCGGTGGGCGGCTGGCCGGTTTTATCACCATCTAAATGAAGCCCAAGAGAGACGGAAGCTGATCTGGCCGAAGCTTGTCATGTTTCTGGTGAAAAGGATTTGGTTTGGTGGCATCTCGGCTAAATCAACGCAGTGGTGAAAGTATAGAAAGCAAGGGAAACAGCATGGTTCATATTAGTTGTAACGCCGAACAGAAACGTGTTTATTAAGAAATCTTTTCATGCAAATATTTTCACACATCCCGACATTCTGAGAGAGTCTGTGGTGTGATGGAGGGCGAGATGTACGAAGGCTGCATAGAATTACATTCATTTAGCAGGGATATTACCGATGGCACTGAATCAGATTTTCGAGGTTGGTGAGCGTAAAGCCGCGGGTAGGAGGGGGTAAACCTACTCCTCCCACAAAGCTTAGTACTTAATTGCAAAAAGCTGATAATAGCTGTGAACAAACGTACCATATACTAAGTATAATTTCATCAAGATCAATTGTACGTTTGTAACGAATGTACCCAATTATACACACTTACAAGCTTAGCATTCACCCTGACTGTTGTGTACCTGCTAGGGTCCCCATCTGACTCCCATTCTCATCGACTTTGTTGTTTTTGAGTGAACAGCTCCACAGGAAAGCACCACACATTTGTAGTCGAAACATGTTGTTTCTAATCTTGTGCACCCTTTGTTCTTTCAATGGTTTCACCCGGTCTTTGATGTTGGGTCATCTTATCAGATATTGGGGAACATTGAAAACCCAGACTGGGAAATCTCCATAATTGACTCATTGTTACATGTGGTAAAGTCAGGTCATAATAAAAACGTCTGATTAAAGTAAATACGTGAACTAATTTGTTCAAACCTGCTTATAGATAGGAAAACATTTTAAGTTTAAAGAATTAATTTGTTTTATATATTTTTTTATTCCAGATACAAGTTTTGTTATTGCTGAGATAGGAATCTCTGATTCAGAACTTACACAGTACTATTGTATTTTGTTTATAATGTAACAGAGTCCATTCTCTTACTACACTTAACTCTATCACCACTGAAGTTTCATAATGGACTATTCCAACCTTTGAATTGGAAGAGTTCAAATGTGTCTTCAGGAGTGAATGAGTTAAATGATTACACATTGAATGAATTTCTTTATCACAAATTTTGTACTTTTGTTTTTTTAATTTCCTGCAGAGTAAAAATCTTGAGGCGGATTTTAATTTGGTTTTTATCTTCTTCAGGATACGAAATTGAGGGCGGAGACAGGATGCTAGTCGGACTGACACGGGCAAAGTAAAGATGGTGGGAGGGAGCGTAAGGAACGCCCACCTTCTGTATATCACGGCTCTGCTGTACCTTTGTCAAGGTAAGACACTCGCACGTTTCCTCTTTTTCCTTTCAGCTGAACTAATTTACCCCTAAAGTTTCATAATGGACTATTCCAACCTTTGAATTGGAAGAGTTCAAATGTGTCTTCAGGGGTGAATGAGTTAAAAAACGATTATATAGGGCCATCCACACATACACTTCCTCTTTCCCTTTCAGCCGAATAAAAAAAACATGGCCATCACTTATACTCTCTTTCTTTTCATCTACAAGAAAGAAAACAGTCTTCAGAGAGAAATACATGTAGGAAGATCATCCATGCTCGCGTTTTGTTCTTATTAAGGATTTTCAAAGTGAAATTGCGGAAATTCTTTACAGAAATGACACAGTTTATGTGGATGACAAGTGTACATAAAAATCCAAATTGGAGGTAAAAATGCTACCAGGAACAAGATAAAAACCCCTTGATGTCAATTGAGGTCGATTTAGCCAAATTTTATTGTAGATTTTTTGCAATTTATATTACGGTTTTTCATGAGAACTACTATTACTTTTTCAAGTTTCTGAGTCACGGCTTCATTTTTATTGATCTTTACGCATGCAGTTTGTAAAAAGTAGATAATACAACTATGATTTCCTGTTAGTGTCTTCAAGGCATAATAACGAATGCAAACCAGATTTTGATGCCGTCATCTCCCGAAGTTGGAACGTAGTTGAACACGCAAGGATGCTTCCTTGTACTCTCTGACCTTCGGTTGTAAATCCAGCCGATTATCAGAAATACAAAATATTTGTCTCTGTACTTCAGGACGGTTACACGAACCATTTGTTTTCATATTTACTCCTGATGGTAGATTAGCTTGGATATTCTCGTTCAAAAACTTTGGGGAAAAAAATCTGCAAAAACCCCAAAAGGGTTGGACAGAGGATTTGTGTATTATTTTCAATAGTTTGGGAATTTTGATGTAACTTATCTGTTTAAATCTAGGATGGAGACAGAAATCAGTGTTTTTTCCTGTCCGCCCAGTGTCATCTAAACCAGAATTTGGGGTCATGACGTAGATTCATTTCCCGTCGTCTTTTTGTCAATTTCACACCCAACGTAAAGACAAAAGATTTCAAATGTGAGATATCCGGGTCGGATTGGAAACACTTGCACTTCTCCGTGGTTTAGTGTCGGGATGTTAAGAACTGCAGTCATGCATGACTGACTCGGTGAGAGTGGGCTGACCCTAAACCCACCCACCGGGAGATATTATACTGTTGTCGATCCGGACACAATGTGAAATTATCCTATCGGATACCCAACATGAAGCTTATCTTTCTGAATCAGATCCGGTAATGTTTTCACGTAACTCTAACAAGTTTTGTTACTTTGAACGGGATAATGTCAGCACTTCATTTGGTGTAACTCTACCGACGAACCAGCCGTATTATTACCTACGAATGAAGAGCTCGGCGGAATTTGATTTCAATTTATCTCGGTACGCTAACTAAACGGTAAAACATCAATGTCTAAAAGTTCTTTTTCTGCCCGTTAGTAGACAAAACCATTAAATATCAACTTCTAAACCTGGAATTTATCTCAGCCAATTTATGTAAAGTTAACTAAATCATTAAATATCAACTTCTAAAAGTTCGAAATCTGACAAGTCAACATGTCGGGTTTAATTAGCATGCTACATTTTTTATCTCTCGGTAATCTGGCAGTAAACGGCTTGGTTGTATAGTTAAATGTATCATGTGTCCTGGGCTAGCAGAAGGCTTCACTACTTTAACTCGGCCAAGCAATACAAAACTGAATCCGAAATTTTCAAATTAGTATTTTGTCAAGTTTCAAGTATCAGTCTTCTCATGTAATTTTTTGAAATAAATCTTGTAAACTTTGACCAAATGGGTCAATGTCTTCGTCTTTCGCCTCGTTTCTTTATGACGTCTAATATATTCTAAAAAAGAGATTTAAGGATTTTTTTGTGCGTAGTTGAGAACGGTAACTGGTGGTACTGGTTTGTAAAGTATCATTACTGCCACCAGGGGGCACTTTATGTGTTTTTTTTCCGAAAAATTATTTTCCCTTTAATAAAAAGTTCAATGACCAACTTGTGGGTTCAAAGATAAAACCAGCAAGATTTTCTCATCTAAAATCCTCAAATATGCGTCACCTTCCCCCCCCCCCCCCCCCCCCCCTCCTCCTTAAATGGAACCAATTAACTTAATTACAAAACTTTTCATTCTATCTGACAAAATGTGTTTTCTAGTTTTTGTGGATTTCATATGAACGAAAATCTGATAAAACTTGATGTGAATTGTCTTAACACTTTCTGTAGTCTGCCACCAGTCCGATTCAATATTGCTAAGCATTGATTGATTTTTAATAGGTTTTTGGGGAAAAAATTCAATAAGAATTTGAATAAATTGGCAACTCTTGCTATTAAAATGTTTCCGAGTTATCAATATCTTTTCATTACCTCCCTATAAATCTCACACAAAATTTAGTGAAATCCTGTGATTTTGTAATCATAATTATTGTCTCATTCCTAGACACCATATGTCATTGGACGTTGGAGAGAATTCATTTTGTTTTCCTTCTTATCAATTTTGACAAGTTCATAAAATTATCAGATCGTGAAGATAAAGCGGAATGCGTCAGCTGTTTACACCTTGAAAGTGTTGATGAGGAGGACGAAATATATGGAGGTGGCTATTACGCCTAATCTATTACAACCATCACATATCAGCTCAAGATCATTCCGACACCAGTTTGAGTGTCTGCAAACTTTTATCAATAAAAGTCATCCAGTACATTCGAGGCATTAAATATTTATAAATTGTGTCCTATAGTAAATTAACAAATTGAAATTTCGTAAGGAAATCCTAGCAGTGTCTCCCTGTGGTAATTTTTTGCCTGGTACGGACAGGATTTTTACAACAATTTTCTGTATCGCTAACCTCCATCTGCCGAGGGGGTGTTTATATTATATAAATATATTAAAAAAATATATTCTGATTCCTGTTTGTCATGTTATGCGACTCTGATATTTTGTTGAATGAGGTTTGTGGAAATTGATCAGAGGAACGGCAAAGTGGATATGGATTTAAAACACGTATATACCGGAATATGATGTAATTTGGGGGCACGGCCTAAAATATTGAAATTTCCTTTTTGTAAGTCCATTAAGTCTGGGTGACTATGAGTAGGTATAACGGTGCCGGGGTCGCCCCATCCCTTGAGCGTGACTAGTTAATGAGCGTGAATCACACATACCGAACAACTGTAATAGCTCTTTACCACAGGTTATTGAAAATTACACCGTGACTTTCACAGGTATGAGGATATGTGTGGGATGTATCTGGACGATGTTCCCCACCCCCTGGTCAGATAGCTGAGCTAATTGTGTGTAATTCTGTATTGTAAAATAAACAATGGTTCATCATGTTTTGGCCAATTACTTTGTGGGAGATAATATCTCGGGACATTTTGGTGGTTATTGGTCATGTTGAGCTAATAATAGAAATCTGTTGGTAGTTTCTTGTCGGGAAGTCTGTGTGTCAGGCCCCTCAGCAACAGTTCAGCAAATCCTCAGCAAAATTCAGTAAAAATCAGCATTTTTTTTCATGTGTTGCATGGACTAGGCAAACAGTTAACATGCCAGAGGTATCAGGCCCATTGTGTCACTATTAGACCAGTTTAGAAAATATCTACATAAATTTTTGTCGGAGTTATCCGGCCCCTGTGTCACCAGTGGACCATTTTAGAAACAAATCCACATGATTTGATGTCAGAGGTATCAGGCCCCTGTGTAAAATACTGCCAGGAAGCACAAATAATTGGGCCCTACCTAAAAACAGAAATTGATAAATGAATTCTTATTTAAGTAACGCTACAATTTGTCTCAATGATTTCAAATTTCGGGATTGACCCCATCACCTTGCTAATAGTTCATCTTTGATAAAGATTTTAAAAAGAGATCAAGATTTTAGAATTGAAGGTTTTAGTCTTTTGAAATGTGTTAATTTCTTATAATCATGTCATTAATTTTTATAATTAAATTCAAAACTTCAAACTTCAAAAAGATCTCCCCCCTTTGTAAACTATTAACCCTTTCACCACTGTAGACCATAATGGACTCATCCATATCAATGCATGGTAGAGTCTACTAAAGTTACATAGGGGTGAAAGGGTTAAGATTAAGAACCAGTGTAACCTGACCTGCTGTTGAGCTTATTCATGGTACATCAAATTGGAGAGTTCCCTTAGGTATGCTTTCAAGCAATTAGAATCATTATGTGAGTTATTACGAAAAAATGTGCATGTCATCTCACGCTAGTAGTTTGGGGTTAGGGGCACTCTTCTCTAACTTTAGGAGTGTCGGACATGTAAATGTGGAACGTGTAAGTGTCGGATATGGAAATGTCCGACCTGTAATTCATGGGAATCTTTTGTTGTGTATAGTGTTATTGGTACGTTATAATCTAGTATAATTTTAGGAATGCTGGTCAGATTTTTATATCAATTTAATCATTGTTTTGTGTGAGCTGTGCTTATATACATTATTTGGAGTTTGGTGGAGGGGGGTAATCATTGTTTAGTGTCCCGGGACAGTTTCGAGATTATAGGCCAGTATCGCATCAAATCACATCCGGAACCCGACTGTAATGGAAGCGGGTCTGTGTCGTAAGGCTGTGACAGAGATTGAGATATAAATACTAATGTCTGTAGCCCTGACGTTATTGAAGTTTTAATGAACGTGTCCGGTTACGATCAACATATTATAAATGATCTTCAAATTACAGGCTACTTAAAAAAACTGAAGCTTTTTCTGTCTGTTATCCAAAGCAGTGACAATGATTCAAACGGTAGGCGTGGAGGTCTTGTGTGTTGCCACGGTAATGCCCCTGTTGTTAGGCAATGGAAAGAAGTCGTGGAAACAATTTGTGTGTGTGGCTGTGATCGCAGTTACATTTCCACAGGAAGTCGGACATTTTTTATGTCCCCTGGATGTCACAGGGGGTGTAATTAACATGATGATATTACCACTCTCCCACTTATACGAGACTCGATTTTACAATCGGCACAGATTAGAAACCAAGCATTGTTTTCTCAGAAAATCCCGGCTCCAGAGCAAATACAAAATGCTAATTTGTTTTAAAGACAAATGAAAAGCTGCCAATAGCATGAAATTATTTATTTGGTTTAAGGAAGTGATTGATCTTTTCTGATCTAACCATCTTGTATTACTTGCAATACTTAAACTATTTTTCTTTCGATTGATCTGGTTATTTGGAACTTTTCTTTAATCTACAAAGATATTTTGTGCCAGATCCAGGTCACATGATATGGTGAAATTTGATTTTGACTTGAATTTTCAGTGAAACGCACATTCAATTCCGAGCTGATGTTTGGTATTAAGGATAACAAAAACACAATTTTCGGTTCAAATTTTCTATGAACTGCATTTTAAATACCTCAAGCAGATATTTTGAGTTTCGAGAAGAAGAAAAAAAGATTTTGGTTCAAATTTCAGTGAATTGAATTTTCAATACCTCAAGCTTGGATGAGAAACTTCGATTTGGGTTTCAAACTTTTTATGACACATGCTTCCAATGCCAAGCTGAGATTTCCAATACCAAGCTGAGATTTGATATTGGCGGGGGGAAAAAAAGACTTTCCAATTTTTCATCTACTGGCTCACACACTTGAAGCATGTAACATATGCTTTTCTTCCCACAGACATTTAGCAGAAAATTGCCGGCGAACATTACAAAAAATGAAAAGGGGACAAGCGAAGAGACTTCAGTTCACTACAGTACACAAGACCTATTATTCATCAGCATTGATTAGCGCGCCTCACACGACCTTCTCACATTCAGTGCAAATTGCACCTGTGTATTGTATTTTTTTTCTTCTGTTGGAGTGATGGTGGTACGGTACTTTTCCCCCCGAGAGGAAATTATAGGAGGGGCCCGTTATAGTCTGGTGTGGATTCTGGGAAATATTAGCCCACAAGTGGAGGTGGTAAAGGTTTATGGGACTCTTTTATATAATAATTCAAGAAAAAAATACAAACAACCTATTACATTATAAGTGGTAATTAGCCGGTATTTGTTCGTCAGGGTGTTGTATAGTCGTTGCCATGCTTTGTCACACTCATGAGCGGTGTGTGTGGTCGCCATGGCGATGTACACTTGTCGTAATGAGCAGACGCAAGCAGGATGCGCTCTTTTATTAATTAACTTTGCATGTCGATCGATTTCAACTGAAGTTCAATTAAGTAACTATATTAGTTTTACCTCATTAGCAGTACAGTAGCAGGTGAAAATTCAGCACCCTCTGTATCGCCACGGCGACAGTTTGTTACTATGACAACAGTTGCTATTATAGGTACGTAATTAGATAAATTATTTGCAAAAAAATTAACCTGTAAGTTTGTAACAATATCCGACTCGAATAAGCTTAAAGAGTCATAAACACAGAAATTTTCAAAATGAAACAAAAAAAATGTTCTTCACAAAAGTTTTGGTTACGTTAACATCGTCATTAATCAATCTTTAAATGACTCGGACAAGATATGACATTTCAATTGAAAAGGAAACCTACATCAAGTTCTCATTAGTTTATCAGAATTATTCTAAAAAGAATAGAAAATCATCCGCAACTCATGAATGAACTAACTGACCACACAAAATTGCTTTTTCTGCGATTTTATCACCGATTGCTTATGTGGCACATCCGTCCATTAATTGCTCATGGACTGATAACACCTTCAGTTGTAACGCCTACGTATCCCGGAGATAAGTTGGAGGACCAGTCCTCTTTATTATTAAATTACGTTATCAGCGTACACCTGGATAAGACTTTTGAGAGATATCATTGAAACTCACAGCGAAGCACTTTTCGTACCCTAGCTAGTAGTAGCACATTTATGGCCAAATTGATTAATTTTTCATGTAATTTAAGTGTTTTTACAAAGGTATGATCTATTGATTATACTTTTGCTTCAGTAGATTGTTCCCCGAATGAACTTCTTTGTGTTTTGTACTTCTTTTAAAAATTCTAGATCAACCAGTCTGTTTGCTTCAATGAATAAATGAAAAAAAGAATTAAACGTTAATTATTTTAACATATCCCATGATGCATCTGTCAGTTTTCCCATCATACATCATTAAAAATGTCTACCCGTTAGATAAAGGTTCTTAAAATGTTACAAGATGTATACTATAACACTAACTCCTGGAAGATTTTGGGCTTTACTGGTCACAGATTAAACTGAAGTTTGTTTGGATAAAGGGACCAATGTCTTGTAATACAATAACCTCAGTCACCATGGTGACCTACCAGTGCAACAGTTTGGAGGAGAGGTTTTTTTTAAGGGGGGGGGGGGGGGGGGGTACTTTTGATGTACTTTTGTCATCATGGCAAACTGACAGGTCTGTGAAGGTGACAGAAAGAGAGAAAAGTGATATGTGGATGGAGTTTTTATACCCAAAATATATATTTAACGGTAGGAGATTTTGATTAAAGACGATTAGACAATTCTTTCATCAATGTAGTAAACCGTTCTTCAGGTCTATTCCTGGCTTTATCAAGTGGCCACGATTCATCAGGTGTTGTTTATTGTCAAGGACTCTTACAGAAATCTCTTACGCAATTAGGATGACAGAAGCCACGGTGGCTCCGCCTGCGGATGCGGCAATGAGTGGCAATCAAATCAGTTTCATGAAGGTGACGGAATTATAGACGAAGGTGTTCCGTCGACATCAGAGAGATACCAGGCACTTAACATTTTGCATTTAATAGTTTTCAATATTTGTGAAAATTACTTCTGTTTGATGAGATACATTGACTCAGAAAAAAAGTTACATCATTCTGATGGGGAGTCGCCGGCTGCCAAGAGGCCAAGTTCTCACATTAATAGTACAGTATCAAGGGGGAAACGTTTTTGTCGTAGACAGTTGCAACAGAACTGTTCCCCATCTTTAGTACAGACTCCAACATTTACAGGGTTTGTTACGTTTGTCGACTGTTCTTGGTCGACCATTAATAGTACATTATGACGTAGTTAGCATTTTTGCATGTTTTTTTTACTGACCTACAGCGATGGTTAAGTTGCTATCCCCCTCCGACCCTCACGTGTTAGGTTTTATGGGTTCCTCTGTTCTATGATAATGTCAGGCTTTTCCTCAGTTCTACGATAATATTGGCGTTTTGCTGTAGTAAAGATGAGAGATTCCTATTTTACTGTCCACAGACCAGAATTGTACTTCTGTCCAAAGAGTACACCGACCCCCACAGGAGGGTGGAAGGGGGATCACTTAACAGAACAGCTGTCTCTAGTAGTATCAACAGGGGAGGGTGCTCAATTAAATGAACAGAATATCCCTTTGATTTTTCTTTTTTTCAAGTCTTATTAGCCAACAAACAAATTTTACTAATATGTTCAAATTTAATTTCCTTTCTGTTTGTTGATATTCACATGTATTTTCATATTGTTTGGCGTGTGACATTGAAACAAAAGATAAGTTTTGTTGATTGACGCACAGCAGTGAATAATTCTTCAGTGTTAACGTTTGGTGAGATAACCAGGACTTATGCCCCAGACAGACAGAGCACTGACCCCATGTAAACTTTGGAGAAGGATCATGGGACGGAGTAACTGTACAAGAATTTGAAATCAGAAGGAGGATCTGATCATTAAAACACAACATGTGTGCATATCAAAACAAAGGGGGGGAGGGTCATTAACTGGAATAGCGGTACAATTTTATCACATGGAGGTATATAGATGATGGAACAGCCATCAGAAAGTGATTCTTATTGAGTATGAAGGGAGGGACGGGGAATTCATTGGTGCAGATTGACATGTTGGTGCGAACGAAATTTTACTGGAAAGTTCGTTTTTTAAATACGATGGAAACTTCACAAATGGCAATGTAGTTAACTGGAAAAAAAATATCAATGCTTATCAAGCTATGCCATGCATGTGACCAAATGAATTTTTCCTGAAGTGCATGCAATTTTGTCTAGATTTATGAGGTAACGCTTCTTCTGGTACAAATAGGATCCCCCCCCCCTAGGTTAAATGTATCTGAAGTAAACCATATATGCAGACCATAAGTGTCACTGAGAACAAAAAATGGACATTGTTTCACTTATCGAAGTTTGTTTTGAAATCAACAAGAGTTAAGGTTGTTATACTGTCAGATGTCTAGATTTATGACCTCTGATCTAGAAATAAATCTGCTTTCTACTTGTGAAAAGAAATATAATGTGTCCCACATATAGAGTTGTAGAGATACAGGCCACATACAGTTCAGCCTCGGGTTTGCAGTCATAAAGGGGAGCTCATGTGATTCACATTTGACCTATATTTACTGTCAGGACGACACCTTTAGAACAAGTTTTAAGTTTCCACTTTTTGCTGTCGCCTGACTTTGAGTTGTATTTTGGTGTAATTTTCATGTCATCCTGGTGTTAAAACGCGGATGTAACAAATTTGTTGACATGGGAAAATTGTAAAATGATGAATGAACCTAGAAATAACCTGGTGTACACATATTTAATACTGTAGATAAAGGGGGATAACTGTTCACACTCATGTATGGTCTTCTTAAGGGGGATAACTTCACTGTCGAACACAGCATTTTAAAGGGGGATAACTTCACTGTCAAACACAGCCTTGTAAAGGGGGATAACGTCATTGTCGAACACAGTCTTGTAAAGGGGGATAACTTCACTGTCGAACACAGCCTTGTAAAGGGGGATAACTTCACTGTCAAACACAGCCTTGGAAAGGGGGATAACTTCATGGTCGAACACGGCCTTGTAAAGGGGGATAACTTCACTGTCAAACACAGCCTTGTAAAGGGGGATAACTTCACTATCAAACACAGCCTTATAAAGGGGAATAACGTCATTGTCAAACAAGGCCTTGTAAAGGGGGATAACTTCAGCACTTATATATATGATTTTTTAGAAAAGGAAAAATAACTTCATCAAATACAGCCTTTTAAAGGGAGATAATTGTCTGTTATAGGTCATCATAAAGGTTCATATAAGGAGACGTATTCAATAAGTTTTATTTCTTCAGAAGTGTAACCCAGTACCATCATACTTCTGTACACATTAAAAGGTAATGGAAAATACCTCAACTTCATTAAGCTCTTATTGTTTAAACGTTCTGCAGGAAAGAAACTTAAGTAATAATATCATTTTCAGCATAAAAAGCTGTTTCATGCATGTCTAAAGTCAGTTTTATACAAATTACATGATTTTGATCAGAACTAACAATTTTGTAAGAATTCCTATGAGACTCTCAAAGAGTTAATCAGTGATTGAGATCCAACCTCTAATCCGTTTCCGTGGGCGATGGCAAATTTGATCAGGATTTTATAACTGCTGATAAAGCAAAATAACATTAACGTAAATTAAACGAATGAACAAGGAACTTGAACCCCGGAAACTTTTAGACACGAAAAAGTCTCAAATTGAAGACGTTAACTAGTATTTACTTTGGTGCTGCAGTGTGGCCGCGTGAGGTGCCAGGTATCTGCCGGCAACACGGCGTAATGGCGGCCTTGATGAGGCCAGCCATGCTAATTAAGGTCGTTAGGGAATTAGGAAGTCCATTGAAGCCTGGAAAACCATTTAGGAGCTGTAAAGGTGTTGACTAACTTGATGTCACCCGAGGCGGAGAATTAGTATAACAATCTGCGACGTATTAGTAATCAGCCTCACGACTCGTCCTTATCGAGCTTCATTAGGCAACGACACATTACGGCATATTTTCAAATAATATTTCCAACCCAATTACAACAAAAAAATGTTTCTACACGATTTTAGCTCATTACCATCATTCTGATTCCCTGAACATCAAGTGCAAAATTTTCAACTTTAATAATGTTGAAAATATGAATAATTTACATTTTACATTTTAAATGTGTCATAAGACCGCTGAAGCTGATGGTATATCTGAGACCTTGGTAGTTCATTAAACACTTAAAAAACATTTAAAATATTGAACAGGTATGTAGAATTCTGTTTAAGTTTAAGATGCAGGTGTGTGAAATTAACAGTAAAATAATCGTAAATTTCAACTTAAAATTTTGGTTGTTGAAAAACTGGTTGTTAGCTCTACATGGAAAAGTCAGCAAGTAAAGTTATCTTTGATACCCGATAAACTGTACAGGACAGGTGTATATAAGGGACCTCATTTAGTAGTCCGGGAGTCGTTAAGGTCGTAAATAATGGTTTGTTACCCGGGTAAGTTTAACAAAAGTCTTTCAACAAAATATCAAACTTCTCTTTTGAAAATACAGGTGTGCTAAACCCGACACCACACACAAATTAAGTAGTCATCATAAACGTCAAAAACAGTGTTATCCGTGTCGGATATCGGGTGTAATAAACGGCTCGCTGTTGTGGTATAGAAATTTGTAATGTGCCTTTTTCACAAGGAGGGTCGGATAATTCTTTCAATCGTTTCCTGTGATAATCGCACAAAAAATTATTTGCCAAAATTAACCAATGTTCTGGTAATTAGTACAAAAATTTCTTCATTCAGTGAAATTTAATGACTTAAAAGTACCTTGTAATATTCTTTACCGAAAGAATGCAAAAGATTTTATAAATGCATTTATTCATAAGTTGCATTGAAGCATGAATTGTGTTATCATAGGTGCTGTAGAATTAAGGCATATGTCCATTCCTCAACAGTGAGTGTCTGGGTTTGTATCATGTGATCAGAGCTCTGACGACTATCGACAAAAACCAAATCCCGTCGCCTCGTAATAGTTTTCACTTATAGGGGGGATATATCGAAGAAAATGTTAATATCGTGGCTTGATGGATCCTTGTTTGACTGAAATGATATTATGGGATAGTTTTGTGCTAACATAGGGTACTATCATAGCCCCTTTAGACACAAAGTATTATGGGATAATTTGGGTATTAGTGTGATTGAGGTACTAGGTATATCTTTATAGTTTGTCTGGATGCAGAGCATTATGGGATGGTTTGGGTACTTGTGTGATTGGGGTACATCATTATAAATTAAAATCAATATAATCTAAAATTTAAGATAGAGTCCTTTACAAAATAATATGGCAAAAAAACAACATTGCATAGATTTTTTTGTCGTGTTTCTTATAAAATGAAAAAAATAATTCACTAGCGACATTTCCCTTGATAATTTATAGCTGTTTTGACGACGTTTCCTGCAATTTTTGTATACTATATTGATTTTCAACAGAACCACTGTTGTTGGAGCTTCTAGAAGATTTCAGTGCTTATAGGCTTACATAAGGAAGCTACTGGGAATTCAGGAACATGGTCAGATATTGTCAGTCTACCTAGAATACATACTTCGAGTCTTAAAATGATTGATAGAAAACTAAATTAAAAACTGAACAAGACACTTTTCATGCTTGAACACTTCAGGACATTTCCCAGGGTTAAACTTTTTGAAATATTGGGTTCTTCAAGGATAAGATATTATTTATCGTAGAGGCGAGAATCACTGAAATGGTCGTACAGATAGATTTTGGGGGAAAGGCTTTCTTACACATGATTGATAACTGACAGGAATGACAATAGAGATAAATTTTGAGAATTTATTTTCTTACAAAATGTTGATCAGTCTGTAATTTGCCGTGTGTGTTTGGGGGTTTCGAGTGGCTTTTGTTCGTGTGGATGTTTCTACTGAGTGGCGTGTGCACCAGTAGACCTGAACGAGGCATAAATAGTCGCTACTTTCGACACCCATTGTGGTCACAAGTGCTTTCTGAGGTCACCGCTATTCTGTTACGAGTTCCCCACACAGGGGTCAAACTGGCTATAGTGGAGCGAAGCACATGCGTCATGCCACGTAACTCCGCCCCACCTCCGATTGTTATAGCCATGGACTCGACCCAAAGGGCCCGCCCAGTCCTTTGTAGTTGGCCTTTTATCAGTACTTTTGGGGCAGATGTATATTTTTTATACCATGGGTGGTCGTATGGGACAGGTCTGCCTCCATAACACAATATATCATTCTTGAATAAGAAAGTATCATTTTATATGTGTGTACATCATTATATCAGAATTTAAGCTTCAAATTTGTCAAAGAAATATTTTAGTAATATTTTCATGGTAAATATTCGTGAATCTCTAGGAATAAATCAACTTTCCTTATCACACATTCGGAATCAAAAGAGATTTATTAGCCCTTAGCTTAATCTAAATGCTTTCTTAATTGAGCATTTCAAAAACCTTGACTTTGTGTTATTGATGTATTTGATGTATTTGAACAAAAATGATTAAGATTGAAAATAAAGATTCTTGTAAAATGTTTTTAAAAGAAATTCGCCCACTTCTAGTATTTTGTCAACAAGACAAAAGATATTTTGCTAAAACATCACATAAAATTGTAATTTATTGCTTTTTGTGATGTAAGGCAAGTGTCGGGGATGATCTGCTCCTCCTAAGACAGGAGAGCTCGGCCTCGCTCTATGATGACGGATAATCTCCGTTGAGGTCGTGTCAAGGATGTCCACACGTCATGTTTCTGTTGTTTTAAGAGCGACATAAATATTGCACTCTCCCGTATTTTTTGACAGACGTTGCAATAGCAATGTGAAATATTGGTGTTTCTGTCAGACAAACCTTCGCCGTTTTTTCTGCCGGTTAAGACCGGCATACATTGACTGATTTTTGTCTGGGTAGGGATCGTATCTGTGCAGGACGTCGCGAGGGTAGGACCAAAGGTCTGAATTCAGAGCTAAACACATAAGCTATTCTGCAGGTTTATTTTCGTTTTGGGAAACACAGATAGGATCTGTCGGCTGACAAGGGGGATCATACCAGTCTAAAGTCGACGAATCTCGCACAATATATTTTTTTTAACAAGACTCGAGGCAAGCTTTTTATTGCAAAGCTTGTCACAAGAAAACAGATAATATATATTTCTGAATTAACGTCTTGTCAACAAGTTTTAACTGCCTGGCCGGTTTAGTGCAGAGTTGGCATTTTTGTTGTCAATAACAAATTATCTTTTTACATCTAAAATTCCGTGGTTGCTTAGCCTGCATGTTTCTATTTTAATCTTTTATTCATTTTTATTTTACCTGAGCTGCAGTTCATAACACAAAATGTTTTACAGATAAATTTGTAAAGATTTTTTTGTTCATTTTATAATCCAGTCCAGGCTAGACCTTGAATGGGTGTGCAGTAATGAGGATTGAAAGTTACTAAACCATTTGGGGATTAATTTTAAATCCCATATTGGAACATTGATAGGAAATAGATGATTTAAATCACTGCATTACGGGGAAGCCTGCAGTTTCTGTATGTGTCTAGTTCCCTTTGTAATGAGGTGAATCATGGGTAATGTTGAGGTTTTCCCCTCCCCCACGGTAATTAGTCGACCAGGTGCCCCCTTTATCCGCTGGTTACCAAACAAAAATTGCAACCGTGGAAGAAATATCGAAAAATTGCATGATCAAAATGCAGAATACAAAAATGGCCGCCAAATGATGGCAGATGTTTGTGTGGAGTGTCTCAAGGTTTTTGTGTGGTACGTTATTAATCCTCTCCTTTATCTTGGAGTCGGAGAAGGAAAACATCTCGCGCTTTTATTTCTGACAAGAAAACATTTCTTTAGCAATAAAATAAGTGTTCCCCCTCAGCTCAGACTGGTTCCGGGACAGACAATGTACGGCCTATTAGGCTTCTCAGCATGGAAAAGTCCTACTATCATTGAAACCTTGCTAATATTCTATCTATTGTACAAAGCAATGGACCCTATTCCATCTTAAAATAGGTCATTTGATTTTTATTTTTTTTAAAAGAGTAAAATTCAATGTACAACTGTTTAAAAAAAAAAGTTACTTCATTTGTACTTTATCTGAAATAAATTCATGAAGGTCATACCCATCAACAAGGTCGTTAACTTCGGAATTTGAAACACAGATAAAAAATGGAAGTGAGTAGGGGAGGTCACTGGGTGTGAGCTGCGATAAACGCCCCCTATCACGGGACGGAGGTCACCGTTTAGCATGCCAAGATATACTCCGACAACAAACCCTCCCGCAAAACGCTGTTGGGAGTTGATTCGGCTCTTCAGGGAGTTTTGACATACTGACTTCAGTGATGAAAGTTTGAGAGATAGTCACACTTTTCCTTAGGTTTTTTGGCCATGCCTCATGAATGCCAACAGATATAAGACATCAGTGTGCCCCACAACCAACAATCTAATTTCTGTTACTTTTGAAAAATTTCCAGGAACTGTGTGGTGTGTGTTTAAATTCAACTCAATTTATTCATGATTTCTTACTGTTTTCTTTAAATCATATATTTATTTTATTATTTTTTTCAAAACACAATCTACCAATTCAGGAAATATTAAATGACTTATTTCTTCAGAAAATAAACTTGTATCTGAAAAAAATGTTTGTTATTTATAGTGTAAGGTAATAAAACTCAAAATATTTGAGATAAAACGTTTCTGGTTTAAGTCTATCAGAATATGATCAGAGAAAGCATCGGGAGGGTTGTCAATGCTAGTTAAACGGCGGCAAGACACAGCAACTGATTAGAAGGAATGGGAGGAAAGCGAACATGATTTCAGCGTGGAATTTCGACAGATATCAAGCTAACATTTGATGTTCTTTCACCATAAATCTAGAATAATCACGGAGAGATATGTATGTAAGTGTATCGCTAGTCTGTTCCCTCTACAGATTCAACAAGATCGTAATCTCGTAACATCTTAATTATCTCGGGGAAACAGGGACGAAAAAAAACAACTTGATCCGGTTAATGTATGGGAAACCGTGTGAGTCACATCATTACATTGTAACGCTGGAAAGATTAGGAAAAGTGAAAAGTTGATTTCAAACCGTTCCATTTTTCTACAATTTAATCACTGATCTTTATGTCCGCTCTCAGTCCAGTTAAAGATTCTGGTAGAAGTCTTTTAAAAAACTCTTAAAAATTTCTAACAAATTTGTTGGTGATGGTGGTAAGATTTACTATGAGGTTGGCTGCTGAAACTGGAAAATAATTGTTCGATCAACTGTACACTGTATCTAAACTTAACTTAATTACACAATAGTTATAATGAAACAGTTTCTTATCAACTTATGTTATTAGTCACTCTTGTTGGTCCATTCAAATTTTAAGGAATCAAAATGTGGGAAGATACAGAATTCCTGGGAAAACCTAGGTGGTCGGTAGGTGACCTATATTTTTTCTCATCTGATCTGGGAATCAAACCGAACCATTTAATCCAATATTCTGTACTTTTGGTAACATGTTATTAGGTAATTGTGTCAGTATGAGAGGGTGAGAGGAAGTGATGTGAGATGGTGTGAGATATTGGTGTGAGAGACCGTTATGTGAGAAACTGTTATGTGAGAAGATGTTAGAGAGCAGGGTCTATTTGGGACAACCTTAATGTACATCGCTGTCCATCATCCATTAGCGGGCCTTCTGCCGCTCAGCACAAGTCCATGCCAATTAATAAATGGTCCCTGTGTTTGTATCCGCTAATGACTTCTCCCCTGCATTTTATCGGGTTACTCCAGGGAGGAATGCTCTCACTGTATCGTTTGTCCAATTTGTAAGAAAATAAATCTACCCAATCGGGGTTAACTACACAGAGGTAACGGTTGCCATGACGCCAATCATGTCTCACCAACTCTCCGACCCAAGACCCAAAATAAAACGGAAACTTTGCAATGACCTTGGGAGGCAGAAGGTCACCTGCATATGAAATGTGTAGATAAGATCGCCAAAATGCCAGAAGTTTGGAAATAAGAATCAATTTGTCCAATTTGTAAGGAAATAAATTCGGCACCTCTGAGGTCCATCTATCTCAGCTGATATGGGTTGTCATGACCACCAGATTGACTTCCCACCCACTGTGCATTTCCTGCAGATAACTTGACCTTGGAGAAGTAGTCTAACTTCTCAAGGTCATCCTTCTGTCTGACACTCTCAAACTTTCCTTGCTGAGTGTTGAAAACAGTTTAATTGATCAATAAGATGTTTTTGCTCCTTAGGTAAAATCATTTTGATTGAATAATTTTGTTTCGAGCCCTATCAAATGTTCTTTCCGAGTTTATTTTTATGAGTAAGGAAAAGGCTGATCTTATCATACATATCTTGTTTTGTCGAAATTTCATTTTGAGTTCAGAATCTGGTTTTGAAACCCCACAACTTATCAAAAAAATAGATAAAAGTCACTTATTACACAAAATCCCTACATTTAGTGTTAGTATAAGATTTATATTTGTTGGAAATATTTTCTATTTTCACGAGAGGTCATTCCCTCTCTCAGCCAGGTGAGTGTCTGTACGTCAGGAAACATCACTGATGGTTTGTTCTAGATGTGGAGTTCTTCAGTGACATTTGAGAAGTCGAGAAATAGGTAGTTTACAGGGCTGTAGAATCTTGGGTAATTAAGGAGGTACTATACTTAGAGATAGGCTACAACTCCAGTCATCCTCGTCTAATTCATAATACATTTATCTCTTTTCTCTCGGTGTCAGATTCGCAGATAACATTTCTCTGACAAGTAAAAAAAATGGCCGCTTCCTGTTGCATGTTAAAAAAAGCCTTGCTTTTCAGTTGATTGGAGTAATTTATTGCCTCCCTTTACCGAGTAAATGGACTTGTCCAGGCCTGTATTAATTTGGCCCGTTTCATTTGTTTAAGGGGAGATGTCTTCAACACTATTCTTGCTTACATTTTGTCAGTTTAATTGTGTTTTTCTTTTATAATTGCCAATGCAGGAATTAAGAGATGGTTGATTTATTTTAAGTGATGATATTTTTGTATTATATTAAACATTTTTGCGGTAAAAGGTCAACAATTTTGTTGATGTTATCGTTAACTTTTCCTACAAAATATGACACATATTTATTGATGATAAATGCCAAGAAGGGAAACATTTAACATTTTATTACCTGAACAATAGAAGTAATTAAACCTAAGTATTTCCAGGTATACAGGACTGTGATTGGTCAATATTTAACAATAGTAAGCTTACGATTGGTCGATAGAATTGATTGTGTTGATGGAGTACGCAAGTAATCAATAGACAGGATATGCCACTTTAATCCATAAGTCTGCACTTCCTTTCTTTACCTAGCCGATTTCTGGCACTTAAAAATTTTAATCGTTCGGGTTTGAGAGTAATTGATGATTGCCTCTGCGGTATGTTGGTATGTTTGCGACCTCAAAGGTCAAACTTGTGTCTGCACAATTGCTGCAGGTCCGTGTATATTGGTAACTCCAGCAATTGCCTGCAGGCCGTCTCCAAAGTTGAATCAAGAAATTTAAACTAAGGTGTTTATGAAGCAATTATTTGTTTGGGCGGCCAACATGAATTATAATAGATGTTCAATCTCGCCTTTGTAAGTTACCGCAATTTAAGAAACCGAGATTTTCATTGGACAAAGTTTATATTCAGTTAGTGCTACATTAATTGTACAGAGTACAAATCATCAGCAATGTTGATTTTAAGTAGGATTTAAACCATTATCAACTTTATTAATTGATTTTTCCAAAAAAATAATTTGACACGCATAATTAATTTTATAATGGGGTCTAAATATATCCTGTTTTGTTATTTATCTGCAGTAAAATCAAAGCCACACCGCAAACATACATGTGTTTAGTTAAATGCTGATTTGAAATCAGCGGAAAATATTTCAAATATTTTTCAGCGTTTTGTTGTTGTTATCGTTGACCCAAATTACTTCACAATACACATTTCAAAGCCACCCCTGACAACATCAGCAATATGGGCAGGTCTTATGTGCAGCAACAATAAATCCACAAAGAAAAATATTTTTACTTTTGTTTTGCTTTGAGTATACACTCCAGTACACCCCTGTATTACGGCCGAGAACAGTCGGCTTATCGCAGAAATCTATCACATAGCGTTATGTATCTTCACATCTCCACAACAAAAGAGTTCCAATGTGGACAGCCAGTCCAGCGTGAATGTTTCATGGTGACAAAAACCTGATCTGCGTAAATGGTACGATTCGACAATGGTGTAATAACGTCCTTGGTTTAACACGGTACATTGTATCAGTCAGTCAACAGAGGTCGCACGCAAAGGTCAAGTTCCTTCACCAGAAATATGGGCCAAGGAATATGGCTGTACACCGACACCTGTTACTCTGTTGAATAGTCCATACGACTTAAACATTGTTTGTACGTATCAGTCGAATAGTCACTGGTCGTGGCCGATAAGTATATTTTCTGTTGAACAGCCTCGAAATGAACCTACCGATTCAATTAAATTTCTATATAAAAGCATGAAATCAAGAATTATGACACATTAATTTTCCAATTGGAAAGTTTTACAATAATTTTTTGTCATACTATAAGAGAATTATCGGAAACCAATCAATTAAGTCATTATTTCAAAATTCAGCTTTCGACAGAAATTCACAAATGGTTTCCGACTGATTTATTTACTGAAATTCTTAATCTTGTGATTTTATAAAAAGGAATTTAACTTTGTTTCCATTTCGTATTAGCTTTATGAAACGTGTCAGGATTCTTTTCATTTTAACCTGTTAGAGTTCATAAAACAAAGTTTAGCCTAATCTAAATATTCACCAAAAAACAATCACGTAATTTTCTATAGCGTGGCTAATTTATATTTTTGCAATACAGGAGGTTTCGGAGTCAACCGGATGAGACTTCCTGTAACGTAATTTTGACGAACATTTGTATCAGAATGTTAATTTTCAGACTACAGGATTATTTGCCTATTCAGCATGCATGCATGTTGATTTTTACTGCGGGCCTTCATTGTCACGGCAATTACCGAATGAAATTATAAATGGATCTGAGCACTAAGGGAAGTAATCAAACTGAGGCTCTGTGGACCCGTCGTATGAATTGCGTCATTATTTCACATTTAATGGACCACAGCCTCCCGTTTGGAAACTTTTTACGGCTTTTATGGTATCAAGGTATGGCATGTGTGGCTACATAGGGGAGCAGTCATTACTTGTTTCATGGTGTAGGGAGCAATCATTAATTGTTGACATGGTACAAATCATTATTCATTGGAGAAATACCTGAATATCTGGCGTTTAGCTGAATGAAACAACGTTTATAGTTCTCATTTAGGCATTAACTGAGTTTAAAGTGCTCTTTGCTCAAGTTTTATATAAGTTCGCTGGAAAATGCTCGCAACTGTCAGAATCTTGCACAATTAAGATTGAGATGGATTAGGAATCAGAAAAGACCAATTACTGTTATGTGTGGGTCTTTGAGTGATACTGACTTTGGTACCAGACTGTCGGCATATATCCGTCCCAACTCAAGGTCATATCTATCTCATTGGCAAATTTTAAAAGCTTAAAAAGAAAAAAAATCTTAAAATAAACAACTTTCCAAATACATCTGAAGAAATGTGATTCACTCTAAGGTGGGGATAAAAAATGAATGAAGAAATTTCCAAATTTCTTGACAAGAAATGTGAATCATTTCATTGGAAGTATAAAAAAAATTCTCTCAAACTGGCTCACTTTTATTTCATGACCGATGTTAGGCCGGGTTTGGCTGACGGCAGCAGCAAACATATTTACTCCCGATAAGCTATAATTTTTCTCAATGTCTGATCCAATTTTTGTAGAAATAATCACAAACAGGGTTAAAGGGAGGTGCCTCTGAGGCTATGACCATGGAACACCATTGCGCTGGCGCTTTTTTCTCTCCGTAATGACTGTTGTCAGACAACCAAAGATACAAACCGTCTTTTTCTACCGATTGTATCTAATTTACTTCAACGGGGCAGACTTTTGACTCCGCAGCGTTTGTTGTGTTTTGTCAGAGGTTGTTTGTCCACATCTTGACACCGACACGTCCAGGGGAGAAATGGCACAAAGTCAGCGTTTTTATCCCCGGGGGTAACAGTAGCACCCTTCTCCCCAACTTTCCGAACTAAATGGATGAATCAGAATTGATTAACACTTAAATGTTTATTGGTCTTTCTCAGGATAGGTAGTGTTTTATGCTCGTACTCGGGACGATCTTATTCGGCGGTCTGTCATACACGGAATACATATTTATATCCAACAGTCGAATATCGTCAAATACCATATAAATCATTTCACCCTCATTATGCAAATTGTTTATGTAGCAGCGATGTTGTCATATATAGCGGCCTTGTTAATGTCTGAAACAGTTATTTACATCTAATTATCCTCATGTGGGCTATATGAATGGCACCATGAATTATGATTTATCTCCCTTTACGAACTCTTCAGCTCTCTGTTGCATGCCTTGTATATATCATAATTTTAACGATTACAAAATACCAACACCTTCACGTCGTAAAATATAGTCGGTGTAAACTTGTCAAATCAAAACTGTTGGAAATCTACCAAGTAATATTTCAAACGATTTGCTATTGGGAAGGAAAAATGATTGTAAGCTTTTAAAACACTTTTATCATTGACATGGTAGGGTCTTGTAGCGTAGGTAACATAGCACTTAAACTTAGCGTTTCAAAAGAGCAAGAAAAACAAATGCTGTCAGTTAGCCCGATGGGTGTCCCAGTTGGACCAGCTTGAAGTTGAGGAATGTATATATTTCAATAAATAAAGAAGTATGGAATATTTTCACGGCATGTTGTCTGATAATCATATGACAGGTGTAGAATATTCCAATACGTTATAAATAGGATTTATTCTGAACCGACTGTCTGAAGCTATTTGTTACTATTTTTAGATTGCCAGTTTCAAAAACATCCAGTATACAATTCATTGTAAAAGAATTTTACTAAAAAAAATTTTCGTACCAAATAACTAATATTGAATACTTTATTTTATTTTTCTCATCGAAATTGTTTGAATCACAGAGAAGTTTTAACAATTTATATAATACACTGTAATGGCGATTCAGTTTAGCCGTAATGATAGAAAAAATTGTGTCAGTAATGTGTTTTGGCTGTTGTAGTTAGTTTTATTTATGTGGGTTATTTGTGTTAGACAATGGTAGACTACGTATAGTAGATGTTGGGTAGATAATATTGATCCGCGTTCGGCTCACTCCGCTGTGGTGTTGACATGTGCCGTGGTCTTAAATTTTATCCATTTTATCGGGAAGTTCTGACCATCAAGGATAATTGATTGTAGTATGTCATCTGAGCGCTTCATTAGCCAATTTGTATACTAATAGATTTGAAACATTGTAATGACCCTGACACGGGCCAGACAAATGTATGGCAGATTTACATACAAATCACACGTGAAGGAGAGTCATTGTCCTCCAAATGCTTGACACTCATATAGATTACGTAATGATAATTGGGTAGCTTAAAACCCACGGGTGATCAGCTGGTCTCCGTGGTAGGTATATACATTAAACATACGAATGTAAATATTGTTCAATCTAAATAATTAAAACGTTCTTATCAAAATTTGATATACCCTGACATCACAAACAGTCATCAGTCATGTCACATTTTGGTTAATGAGGCGTGACTCTGGCTGAAGTCACTCAGGTGTGTCTGTTTGTAATACACACAGATACACAGTGTGATGTTGTGTATGATAGCTGGGTATAACCGTGATTTGTATATTATACTAACATTGTAAGGTACTGGTTACAAATGTCAGAACTAAATATAGTCCAAAACTCTAAAACTGTGCAACATATCCGAAAATGTAAAAACCAATATTGAGTTTTCTTGTTTTGTATGTATGAACAATCTAACATACAGAAACACAGTACAACATTTTTACAGACCTACCCCATATGACACCAGACAAGTTTGATAATAGAGTAAAAATTTGTTATTGAAATTTTCTAGCTTTGTCATAGGGATATAACCCCTTAAGTCATAAATGAAAATAACAAAAAATAAAAAATTACTACTATTATCAATAAAATAAAAAATGGAGATAAAAAAATCACAAAATTGCTATTATTGTAAAGCTCTGTATAGTGCTTTATCAATACAGTTTATCGGTATATTGACAATATTGTTAGTTTCTGCCTAAGAGTCACTTCTAATGTGACAATTTATCATATCAGTCCCTTCTACTTGTGATTAATTGATGTCCTGGCCTCATTCAATTACAAACACATTTCTATCAAATTAATAATTTGTAGATATTTTCAGTAGAAAATGTAACTTGAATAGAGGCGATTGTGCTAGGGATGCTTGCCTTGTATCAGTAACTCCCCAAGGTATTTAACTTATCAACTATGAACAGTAATTGATTTACGGATTAGGGATCAAGTTTGACCTGAAAGCTGTCCCACAATGCTCACAAAGAATAAAGGTTTGTATCAGATGAAAGCTGACTTTGGTTCGAGGTTATCCAATATCTAAGCTTTGGTTCGAGACTATGTGTGGGTTATAGAGTGTATGTGGGATACACTGACCAGAATTTGAATACACAGATATTTCATTCTTGTTTTTCTTTGCTGGAGGGACATATAGGTACGATTACTATCATTTTCAAAGTACGTCCATCAGGGGTTAAATTTGAAAGATACAGAGTGTATTAGTTTTAATCAGAATAAAATAAAAGAAACCTGTACTTTTTTAAAATATTTTTCTGCAGATATAAAATTATTTTTCTATCAAGACTGACAAAGAGGTTTGATTTTATACCAACGGAGCAAAATCTGAGCTGACAATTAATTTAGGGTGAATTTATCCTGACAGCAAATAGTTATGCACACTAACTCTTTCTCCCTTGAGACACATTTGAACTCTTCCAATTCAAAAGTTAGAATAGTTCATTATGAAATTTCAGGAGTGAATGAGTTAAATATAATTAAAACATGTGAATAGGGAAATTAATGCTTTTTACCAGAGATGGGTGAAAGTTTGACAGAGGTTTACAATAGATAATTCAAGCAGTATTTTTTACATGTTTATGCTTTCGAATGTGTTATAAATGTGGTTTTCATATATTCAGAGATGTCAGAATTCCTGTGTTTCTGTTTTTCTTTTGTGTGTATATGTATATACAACAAATCGTTTGTAGGTACTAAGTTTATCTATGAGGGAGTATCATGTGGGTCCATTACAGTGCGAACACCTGTCACAACGTTGGTGTTCAGGGACAGGTCAGAAACTTGTCTCCGAGCCCTCCTGTTCACCACATCAGTAACAAACACTCTGGCCTGTTAGTAGACAAATTTGTAGACTTTCATTATTTATATGGACGTAAACTGCTCCAGGTAAAAAATCGCGCTGATTAACAGCAGGTGAAAATGGGAAAAACCTGGTCCCAGACGACAAGACAGATTATTTATGTTACAATTTGCTGGTAATGAAACGAAAATAACTTTTTCCAATTATTTATCTTCCTCTAAAAAGCTTTAGGTTATGATTCTTGGGAGGGTGTTTTAAGCACCCAAATCTGATTATCCAGGAGAAATAGGATGAAATGAAGCAACTTTGTTAGAATTTAGAGGTACAGAGGGTTCTCAAGACTTTGTTACAGGAAGTTCATAAGTGGATGTTATGGCCCCTTTTATGGCCCCAGAAGATGAAAGTAAGGGGAACCTCATTAATGATAGAGAGGTGACAAGGTCTGGCCCCCTAGGGAGCTGGTCCTCCATCAAACTCCCTCAGAGACAGGCATCCAGACTCCAGTGATGTAATTAACCTCTAACTTACAATTACATGTAATATGACCCCTTCAGACAGATAGTGCACAGCCAGGCCCTTTCTCCACAGCTCACACAACCAGAGGTCCCATGGATACCCAGGGCCCCTTGTGTTGATCCCTTGGCCCAGACCCTTGGTGAGGTCAGTCTGTGGCCCCTTGTATGGGATATCAATTCAGAGGTATAACATATATTTGTGGATCCACATGGGGTTTCAGTCAGGAGAGATCAAACAATAAGGTTAAGAGTGATCAAATAGTTTCTGACACCTAAATTATTGCTATTACTACAAGCAGGGGAGGTAATCAGGGTTATTATAAACAAAGTGGGAAAAAAGTTAGCAAATCTTATGCCTAGCAACTGCGGGGGTTCCCATTTACTCAACACAGTTTGTGTGGAGACTAGACTGAGGGTCACTAGACATTGTCCAGTCTGTGCACTGACCGTTACAAAGGGTACAAAAGCTAAAATAACCACGGCTTGTAATTTTGTCTTAAACGTTAAAATAACTCTAGTTCATGTCTTTTAGAAAAGGAAGCCCCTGGGGTTCAGACAGCGATGTTACTTGACCCGTTCTATTCCTGAGGGACTTAATTGTAGATAAATTAGGATCAAATCATCCATGGAAAATTGGGTAGTACAGAGCTCTATGAATAAGTCCATGAATTAGGTCTGGTCAATTGAGTTTGGACAGTGGTCAAAGTTTCCCACTGGAGATTCTGATACCTCTGACCACACTAGGGGGTGCCTTCTCAGAGAAACTGACTTTTGAAAATCTCTTTAATGTTTTAGGTCTCCTGGAGTAGCTCTCCAAGCAGTTTACATGTACAAATTATATCTATAGTCCCCCCTCTACCAGTACGGATATGTCTAAGAGTGGAGATGTGTTACAGTCACCGGAGAGATCGTCGCTACAGTCGGAGTCACACGAGAGATTGTTTCTGTGGGTGTTTTTTTTATCACACACAGTCACAACACATTAACTCAATCGGCCCAAAACGATAGTCAGTGAAGTAAACGGCATTAAAACCAACGGCAGTTTTTATGTAAGGCCACTCGATGTTACAAGGGTATCACCAACCCTCTCACCGTTCAGGGCACATAACATCGGTTACTCGCCTCAGAGCAGTCGTTAATTTGTAGTCCTGCTTCCTCATGTTTTTTGGTAGGTAGGTAGGGAGGGAGGGAACAGGTATTCCTGCCCGTAAGAGAGACTTACGTTGATGGCAGAGAAGCATTCCAGCTAAATGTTGACAGTCCTAGACTTATAGATACGGAGAAACATTCCTGCTAATTAAATGCTGACGGTTGTAGACTACTATAGTTATAACTACAATTCAAGATCTTCCGTATAAATGGTTTTAACGAGTGTTAATGGCGGAAGGAGGCCGCAACAACATTAGTAAAATTAGGGAATTACCTACATATCATTGATGGTTATTTACAGACATTTCTTAATTATGTGTATTAATTTACATAGTTACCATAAAGCATTATATTCTAGGGAGACCTGTGTAATGTAACTGGTATTGAGGGTTGCAGTGTTTTCCTAAAGATAGGTAGGGCCAATCGAAACAATAGTTGTGTTTCCCGCTACCCCCGAACCCAAAACATTTTCTTCACTGAAAAGTAACCAAGTGAAGTGCTAGTATTTTTGTTTCAATTGTGGGTTTGCTGTCACAAGAATATCTAAGACAAGTTTTTTTTACCTGTGTTAACTCGTTCACCCCTGAAATTTCGTAATGAACTATTCCTTCCTTTGAATTGGAGGAGTTCAAATGTGTTGTCAGGGGTGAATGAGTTAAAAAGATTAACGTGTTTTCAAATGAATGAAATGATTGTGTTTAAGATCTTTATATCAAGTTAAAAATAATTTGGTATGATGCATTACATTTATGTGAGAAAACGAAGTTTCCACCCAAGATTTTTTTTTTTCTTCTCTATCTCCCTTTATTTTTAGGGCTGAAGCAGGAAACACAACTAAAATCGTGTTTAGTCTAACTTGTTCTGATTGCATAAGAAATAGTACGCAGACACATAAATGCTTTAGAACATTATCATTTAAAATAAAAACTCTATGACTCCCTGTAACGGTTATCACTCTCGACAGAAAACCATTTAGAGAAATCTTCCCTGGTGATATAATGCATGTGTTGTTGTTTTTCAAAGAAACCTGCGCCAGAAATCATTGTGAAGCAAGATGTGGACGCAATAATAGTTTCCTGGGAAAGTTTATCAGAATCAGATTTTGAAACAAAGGGAGATTTGTAAGCAGCTGCTCAGGGTTAGTTAGATGTTTATAAGCAGGAGATCTGGGTTAGGGTGATGTTTGAAAGCAGGAGCTTAGGGTGGATACTAAAAAATCTACCCCTTGTTTGTAACTCATTCTGACAGCTTGCTGATACAAATCTTTAGGTAAGTCAAAAGCTCAGTTACCATGGCGATGGGAGTAGACATTTATGGCGCGTGTAGAATAATGAAGTGATGAATTATGGGATACGGTTGACTGCCGATCTTGTTACAGGAATGTGGCCAAGTGTCCCGTTAATGATCATAGACCAAAGGATGCTTAACATTTCATTGTTTTATTCTTAAAAATGGTGAGAAAACCTTAAGAGAAAAGTCCTTATCAGAAAAGATCTCTGATTCTGTCCTTGATTACAAACGCATCTGTGAAGTTGATGGTTTAAAAGGTTTGATTTGTTTTTACTTTGCAAAATTCATTGCTCTGTTCTTAAGAAAAACAAGTGAAAATCTGTGATAATTGTCTTATCAGGAAAATCTGAGATTTTTCTGATAAACTAAAACCAACAAATCTTGTTGGGTATGTGTATGTAGTTTATGGTTGCCATGACAACTGAAAAATCATGTTACCGACGTGGCTGTTTTCAGATGAGTAACAAATTTATTAAACTGAAATACTATTTTGAAAATTGGAAATTGAAATGTTTTGTTGCTTTGTCATATGTTTGAAATATCTAAGAAATGTTTTTATTCCTGAACTTGATAATTTTTGTGTGAGTAGAAAATGTATAGCTTCTGTCAAGTACCAGGTCTGTGGAAGTGTGTGCACAAAGCTCGTAAGATTTGAACCCTTACTGCTCAACTTAGATTTAAAGTTAAATTTAAATCTAGTCATATGGTCTAGCTAACTCTTTATATTGTCAGGTGTGTTTACATTGTCAGAAATTTCGGAGATACATTTAGCTTTGAAAACGTAAAGCGTGACATCGGTATAGATGATTGTCGTTGAATCCACACCCTCACATCCATTAATGACTCAATAGCTACAATGTCTGAGCAATATGTTCCAAATTGATGATATAATTGTTAATTTTATGGCCCTGTAAAGGGTAGCTTAATTATACGGCCCTCTAAGGGGCAGGTCGATTGAACCAAATGCTTAAATTTCTTGAAGGGGATTGATTGTCCACCCTACAATCTTACGAGGAATGATCTAATAGTCCGTCCAGTTTATGATTGGCCGAGACAATTATGATGTAAGCCTTCCAATGCTGAGACATCTGTTGTTTAAGTCTCCGGCTTGAAGGGTCAGAGGAGCCTCATCAAAGCTATGTAATCCCAATGATTGTAGGTCCCAGGACCCAGTGAAGGTCCCAAATCCCTTTCAACTTGGAGTGACACATGCAGTCTTCCAAAATGGCGGAGTATTTGACTGAATCCCTCGTGGGTCCATCTAAAGGAACTTTCATCCCTGTGTATCCCAGGGATCTGGATTGGATCAAGCCCTTTTGGGATTTATTGAAAACCCCGGCCTCTTTCTTGTTCCCTTCACTGGTTACATGGGATTTGTTATCAATGCTAATTATGGGAAGCAATAACGGCCCATCTAGGAATCTCCCACACCAGAAACCATCTGTTGTAGGATGTGTTTCCATGGTAACCTTCTCTAATAAACAGTGTATACTAACTCATGATGGAGATCAGATCGCATGATCAGGGAGTGGAACAGAAGCCAAACGTTATGCAATAGTTAAGATAAGATCCCATTTGATAGAGCCCAATTAGGTTAATCAAATATTAAATCAAATTTTTGTACAATTTTTTTCCTGGAAAAGCATGAAATTATTGATATGTTGGTGCCATGTTTCCCATAATAATGAATATTCTGTTTTAATGTTTAACAATTAGGAAAATATTAATTATTAATTTATTTACATCTCATTAAGATATTGAAGAGTGATATAACTTGGATTCTATACTAGAGAATCTGTATAATAAACCTTCTACAGCTACACAACCTCCAGAACTTGTTGAATGTATTTTAACTAATTCACCCCTGAAGACACATTTGAACTCTTCCAATTCAAAGGTTGGAATAGTTCATTATGCAATTTCAGGGGTGAATGAGTTTAAGCTAGCAAATAACAATTAGATATAGTTAAGATTTTTAAAATGTTTCATGTATAATGATATCTGTGTGACATTATCTTGAAAGTTCATATCCTTAATTAGTTTAATTGTTTTGTCTCGTAAGAAATCATGGAGCTTTCATCTTGTCCCCTTTCTTAATCTGGGGATAAAAGTATGTAATCCATCTATGGAGACAAATTTGTCCGGAAACTGAAAAGTACTTTTTATGCATGACTTATTAAGCTTCCTGTCCCTGATCAGTTTGGCCAGTAGATCCCTAGGGGCTGAAATAGGCCACACATTTCCATACAACCTGATGCAATGTCCATCATCTTAATGTCCCTCACGTCTCTACAAATAACGAGCAATGTCCTAAGGGGCTGCAAGCTTAAGGCCTCAGTCACCTTAATGTTTTGTTCAAGGTGAAATTAATGGACACTGTCAAGCGGGGATAAGAAGAAAAATGACGATGACAATTTCCGTCTGTAATCACGAGTAGATCACATTGATGATGTAACCTTAAAAACTTTAATCATAATCAAGCGAGTTACCTTGTTCATCGGGGCGAAATATCGCGCCGAGCAATCTATGCCTTTAATAGCCCGTTTTCATACTTAATTTCAGCTTGAAAACTTGCCTTAACCATTCTATAGGAATCATTTACCATCAAATAGATGATTTTAGGGGATTAGAACGATATGTTTGTCCTACATTACCATATCATGTGACATTTGGCCAAAGACGCCATGACAAATGTTCTGATTCTGCGATAACAGTTTCTACAAGATGTATGCAAATGAGTCTTTATCGTGTATTTGTTGACTATTTTACTGAATAAAACATGACGTGAAAATAAAGTGAAATTCATACTTAATACTAGAAACATGGAAACGAAAATGGAAGTCAGTTTTAATAGTTTCTTCGCTTGAATTAATTTAATTGTGCTAAATACATCAGATATCTATACAAAAATTGTAGATTTTGTAAAAGTTAGTTGAGAGGATTTTGTTGTATGGGTGATGTTACATTGAGTGGATCTGACAAACTGGTATGCCAACTTTTTTAAAATGTCTTGTTTGAATAATTGATTCTATAATACGAGACCGATATTACATTTCAATTGCCGTTTTAGATTTCCTTTCAGGTTTAAAGTGTCGTAACTTAGAACTGTTGACTGAAAAACTTACACAAGATTCGTACCCGGTATACCTACAAAAAAGCGTTAGCACGGTCGATTTGTAGAAGGGAGCAGTCTAAGAAAGTTGTTTGAGGGATGGAGAAGTTAAGTTTTCGTGTTGACATCTACCAATTGAGTTGGACTAAAACGGTTGACGGATATGCTATGAATAAATTTGCAATTTTTTGTTGACAAACCAGGCATTGTTCGTTGAGAAACTTGATAGGTATAATTCTCGAAGCTTGTGATTCAGACCTGCCGTCAGTCACGGAATACACTGGGGGTAATTTGTACTTGGACATGAGGTGACTTCGGTGGAGGAACTACTTATATTAATTACAAATGAAATCGGAATAAAAACATCGGAAACTTGATGTTTCAAAGTACACTCACAGAGTCCGGTTTGTAATGAACTGTGTGGATTTTAGAGTTTGTGTGGCTAACTGTTCCAGCTTCAAAACTCGCACAAAGAAGCTCTTGAAACATTTAAATAATAATAAATTATGGATGCAAACTAGAAAGATTTAGCTGTTAACAATGAGATGATGATAAATTTTCGACTTCAAGAGTTAGTGTGATCCTGTCACAGTCAGGGCCATACAAACTCTTTGTTTGGGACACACCGATGGCAGCATATCATGCGACTCCACCAAGCTGTGAGCATGCACTTCATAAAATAAAAAAGTTTCTAGAAAAAAGGGCAATGTGTTGGGCAGATGTGGCCCCTGGTGGCAACCGGAGAAGGAGGCCACACCGGGATAGATATATAACCCACTTACTTTCATCCCACAGATTTACGACTTTATAATTTGACTTTAATTTGACAAAAAAGTTAAGAGCCTTACAGCTTGTGGTCAGAGATGGTGTAAGGTTGCTGAGGGGAGGGGGGAGAAAGGGGAGGGGGAGGAAGGGATGGTAGGGTGGGTGTCCTTAAACCAAGGTCACAAGACCAGGAGAATTTAATGGGGAGGAATTTATGGTAGAAAAACAAGTAGATGTCCGGTTAAGTTGTTTGTGTGGTCTTACGTTTTACTGGTGTTAGTTTTTTCTCTCCGTTCACATGGTTAATACCAGTGATTATTTTTGCCAAGTTTTACAGCTGAGTACTGGCTTTTCCCCTTGCTTAAAAGTGCCTTATTTCCCCAAAATGATCAAAACCGAAGGATTCATTCCCAATTTGGATAAAAGTAATGCGATATTTTCCCGATTCATAAAGGAACAGGCTGTTGTAATATTTAGGTAAAAATCCCACTGAATTCTTGTTCATATGCCATGTAGTGTTAGCCCCTTAGATTGCTATTCTCAATCATCAAGTTTTATTGAATCCGTCAGATCAAAAGTGCCCTTTGCTGCCCGTAGAATTGTACACAGCATTGATGCATTATATATTGACAGATTTTGAAATGAAAGAAAAACGGGAAAACAAAAAAGAATTAGAATTTAAACCACAAAGCTCCTTAGAAACAACGATATTGATAGTCTCAACATCATGACTAGGGGATTTTATATTGAAAGTCTAATATAATCATCGGAGAAAGATACGGAGTGGGCTCAGCGATGATTGATTGTCTTTCATCGCAATTAAAACCCAATCAATCAAACACTTTATGCATGTACAAGTTTTTTGCCGATGAAACAATACAAACCATAAATGCTTTTGTCTCGCATGTGGGAAAAAAACTAATGTTGATTGAACTGGATGACCCTGCCCGGCCATTTTCTAAGTTTACCTCAACCGTAATTACACACAGGCAGCTAAATCAATGAAATATTTGTCAAATATGACAAATTATTTCCATAATTAATAAAAATCAATTACAAATGAAGACGATACTGAGGAATGATGGATTGTCAGAAGGTGGTAGGGTGGACAACGAATCGGTTTAGTACCAGCTGGGGGACAGAAGACGAGGCTAACTAGACAGTCAAGTCTTCCAGCCTCTAAACTCCCGTTTGGCAGTCAATATCAACCATGGTCTACAGTATAATTTTACTATATTAAGCTTCAATCATCTGAAAATTGGAGTCTGAAGAAAAGACAATTTGGAGCTTCCTGCAGGTCCATGCCACTAGTCGGAGCAGAAATATAGCCCCTTCCTGTTATCAATGTCTCCAGCGTATTTACAATATAAACCTCCGATTTGATAAAACGCCAATATTAACAGATCAATGTATTGGCGGGTCGGAGACTGAATCATTTTCCTTGATGGTACTTGTTCATACCTAGTTATGCCGAGACAGGTTCTACGGCCCCTTTCTAGTCTCTGCCAAGCTGAGATAAAAACAAATTTTCCGCTATTTAAGCAGGATCGAAAATGTATCGTCAAGTATTCATAGTGTACTATACGGAGGTCATTCCATCGCTTTGAGAGTCGTGATCGGTGATAGATGATCGATGGAGCCTCGCGATGGGGATTACTGGTCACTTACACGTACTGTTGTGGCTTTATTTCGTTTGGCCGAACGGACATTGGGAAAAAAATCAGATATTCTTCCTATTCTTGTATCTGATAAGGAAGCTTTATTCATGATACACACTATGATACAGAATCATGGTCAATAGGAGGCTTTATCACATTACATTCTTATGAATATATTTCAAGCAGGTTTTAGACCATGATTTATTAGGAAATGTTGGAAGACATGTCGTTTTCATAGAAAAAATATTCACGTCATTGGATACGCTTTAAGCATATGTGTGACCATGATTAATTAGGAAAAGCATAATGGAAATGGTAATTTTACATACACAAAAGAAATATCAGTTTTCGTAGCAAATATTTCTACACATGATTCTATTCATTATAATGAATATAATTTTTTTTAAGATATTTTTTTTTTAAGATAATTAATTGTAATTGTATTAAGACTGCTTCCAGTTGATCTTGTCAATTCTGCACTCATTTTCCATGCTTCTTTTCACACAGCTGGCCCTTAATTTGAAGAATTTTTTGTAATTTCTTTTGAACACTCATGGACAGCGGTTTGTTTTTGAACTGGAGATTAATTTTCAAGCTGGTTATACTAATGGCCGACAAATTGACTGGAACATTTGAGGCTATGATTTATGGAGTATTTTGTTCTGGGTTGTAAAGGGTTAAAAAGGAGTCCAAACTTGTAAATCACATTCCGGTCCTTCCAAGTATTTTGGCAATTATATCGAGGTGTCCAATAATTTACGGTAAAGTTTGATCGAAATGATTTGTGGCTCCGTAAAAATGATAGAGTCCCACACAGTCCTTTTGTGTTCGTCTGATTTATGCGATGTCGTAAATAAAATTTTATAAATAATTGTTATAGGTGTTGTCTACAGAACAAATAAACATCGAAAACATCATTTAAAAAACGTGTTTAGACAATTAAACGTCTTGTATGATTGGTCAGTTCGGGGAGAAACTTGAGGGGATACACATAGCCCCCAGGGAGTGAATCAAGGAGATGCAAACGGCCTTGGCTTTGTGCTCAAAGGAACGCCAAAGTCCTGAAGTGTTTCAAAAGTCGTAAAACAATTTACAGACAGAAGGAACCAGAACGAACAAGACCGTAGTTCACCAATGTTTTTATTTCACTGAAAGACGCTAAAGCTGTCTTAAGAAATAGAACGTTTCACAAATCATTTAGTGAGTAATGCTGGTGAGAAGAACGTTCGCTGACTTATGACATGGATGAATGGGTTTAAAGGGTTATGGGGGTCAAACAAAGGGGAATAATTCTGGACAGAATGGACAGGTTTCAAAACTAATAAAGAAAGTGTTGTTAGGAATGTTAGAATACATTTTTAAAGAGAATGACAAATGTTTAGTCATTTTACAAATTATAGAGTTCTGCTTTAGGAACACTGTTTTGTGAAGCAGGGTGAGGGTAAGGGGTGATATAGAGGAAGTTGGGGGATCTCTTCAAGGAAGGGGAGGGGGTTGGGTAGATTGGTGAGGAAAGGGGGTCGTGATGGGGAGATTGTTATAGTTGAAGGAAAAGAGTGTGAAATAAGGAGGAAAACTATTTGAGAAGGCATGTTTTGGCAGATGGTCATACTAAGTTAAAACAAAGACACTAACATTAATCATTTTAATGGGCGGAGTAGAATTCTTGAGCGAGGAACTTAATGGGGGTATGTCACAGAACGATTTAAATGTAACGAGACTTTCCTCTGTCAGCTGGTCACAGCCCAGACTCTTAACCCTAGACTCCACAACTTTCCTCCGTCAGCTGGTCACAGCCCAGACTCCGAACCCTAGACTCCACAAATTTCCTCCGTCAGCTGGTCACAGCCCAGACTCCGAACCCTAGACTCCACACCGGGGTTCATGCACACAAACATTTCCACAATTCTTTAAAAAGGTCTATTTTTCTGCTTTCAAAATAGTTTTTAATTGGATAAAAACAATTAAAAGGGGAAAATATGTAACACATGACGGCTTGTTCTAGTTATGTTCGACAGACTCTTTGTACTTAAATCCTAATAAAACACAGGCATATGAAATTTCACGCGGTCAAAGACTTTTAGTTCAAAATAAATTTCTTCCTTTTACGAATGCAGGACAATGAAGAAAGAAACCTTTAAAGAAATCTGTTCCTGGGATATAATTTGGGTGAAAATATGCTGTCAGCTTCGTGTGTTTATTAAAAGTGTGAATAAGTATTTTATAGAAATGTGTAGGACTTCATATATTGAAGTGTTGATTGGGAATTTTAGAAATTTGTTGCGTGCAAGTTTATAACGCCCGGTTGATTAGGCGAGAAAAGGAAAATGTTTGATTTGATTATGACGAAATGTTAAGATTCTTTTACACAACATTTCTAGTTAATTGAGGCCTGAACGCACGAACCCAATTATTGGCAGGAAATTATCTTCTCTTTTCGCAACAACGCAAAAAATGTAAGGATAGTTTGATGTTTAATTGTGAGCGAGAGAAAAGTAAAAACCAGTCTGCAGAAATAATGGCTTGGGGTTAATTCCTTTATTATATATAGTGTGAAGGGCAAAAATCATATTTATTCGCCCAAAACAGAAACTACACAATAGTCTTTGCATCACTGCGTTTGCTGAGGAAACAGGGGTGAGATGAAGACCACCTTTTAAGCCGTTTATCTGAATATTTTCTTCAGTTCAAGTGTTGTAACAGGTCCCGACCAGGATGAAAGGGCCTCGTTACATAACTTGGTAATAATTGGCTGTTCACTAAGTGGAAACCAACTTCCTGTCTGTCGTAGCATCGCTCTGAGTTTGTGCCAAGGCGATTTTCTGGAATACTCCATTTACCAAGTCAATCAAATGTTTGTCGTGGTGGGGACTTTCGCAGTGTTAATAGGTACAATGTTCTTATATCATGCTATGTCAACAAGAGCTGCCAAGTGCAAATTGCTTTGTATATGAATAGAAAAAACCTTCTAGATAAAAGATAGAAAAACAGAAGAAAGAAAGAAAAGAAAAAGAAATGTAGAAGAAATCTTTACATAAATTGTGATAAAAAAATCTCTGATCAAAATTTATGTTATGTCATCACCATGGCGACGTGATGGATATTCAGAGGTACTAATTGATGACTGAGGCTGCTGATGACACACTGGCCGCTAGTCACCACCTAAATGTTGTCCAGGAAGTGGTCATCAGCGGGCTAATCACTTGACCAGTGGTCAGTTGATGAATACCACTTGGCCATTTCTTAGCTGGCTAAACTGCAACAGGACCCTAGAAATGGCCGTAATTTAGGAAGACAGATGACCACAGCTACCAGGAAGATAACGGCCCCTGAGAATGCGCTGGTCATTTTTCACTGTCTCCTATATGAGCCACTGATCCAGGTCCCAATGATGTTTGTTATGTATGTACCCTGCAACCATTCACAATGTCAAGGAACATGTGTGTTTTACCTAGGGTGATAGATTACTTCCTCTGCCCAGATCTTTTCACATTCCTGTGTTTTATTCTTTGTTTTTTGATTGATACAGCTCTTGTCCTCCAGTTCACACGAGGGTTCTCTTGTGTTTCCACGGTTACAGAGAGACACCTTCGACATCAATTTCTGTTCTGGAGTATGTTTGACAAGTTGATATATCCCACGATAAACACTGTATTCGACAGAAAATTTAGAGGAATTCAATTTTGTGTTTTTAACCTTCAGTTTATACCACAATTTCATGCTTCAAATTTTCTTTTAAAATAATATACTAAAAACTGAACTTAAGGTTTATTACTTAATCATGTATGAAAAGCAGAAAGCTGATAATACAGTGTGTCTGTGATCAGGGTATGTCCTGAGAAGAAATATGTCTTATGATGTTCAGGGCAAACGAGTGACTGTCTTGAAATTGAAATAAATGTATCTTGTACCTGTTGAGCAGATAGACACTTTATCGTAGACCTGGCGGTATTTGTCGTAGACTTAGCGGTATTCGGCCCAGGGTACCTGTACTCTATCAGGAGACAGTGTTATTAATGTTTCCGTGAAATGCTACCCATGCACCAGACATAACAAATGTTTATTCTCCGAGTAGTTACCCTAGGTACCTTAATGTGTAGTGCGAGTTGTCACGGTAACGGGTCAGGTACAAAGGGTGTAGATTCATCAGGATCTGTTTACGTTTTGTAGAGCGATACTCTTGTACATTCCGGAAAAAGAAATCAACATATCTTTACACCAACGATTCAGTATTTCCTATGTGAAGACTAAGAGTTTAGACAGTTCTTTCCTCTGTAGCAATGACAATGATGGACGCTATAAGCATTTGAATATTTGCTTAGAAAAACTTTGGAGATAAATTAGTCTCTAACTCTCCCTCAAAGTTCACTTGTAACTAACTACCGTTCACGATAACGAGGCTGGTAGGGGGTTAAATATTTGGGGATTTCGGATGTCACACTAATTCAGGGTAAATACCTGCAGTATCTCTCCGCCCTTATCAGGGGTGTTAGAGAACTCTCTTGTTTCAGGAGGTAAAGATTGGTTGTTGTAATCAGAGAAAGGCTGCTGTGGTTATCAGCTAAGCACCACAGTTCAAAAGAACACTGCACCTTTAAAGAAAAGTTGTCCGGACTGCAGAGCATCCTTCCCGAAATTATACGAAACTAAAACCCTATTTCCTACTTAGCCTTCCAGACCTGGTAAGTCGGCAGACAATCTGACACTGGATCCAAGTGTATGTAGCAGATATCGGGGTTTGTGTCGGGCCGAAAACGTAAAGAGCTTCTATATAAATTTAATCATGAAATTCAATGAAACTAATTTGCAGAGATGAGATATTGAGGATTATTTGTGACGAGAGACCCTCGACTAACAAATATAGCAGACACATAGCATTTAACTTCCAGCCATCCATTCCTCTTGAAATACAATTACCAAAATTATGTTTACTTTGCTGAGCTTTAATTTGATTTAATGGCATGAATCATAAATGATGATGAACTCTCCCATCTAAGGGAAAAATAATTTATTCCAAAAAAAAGGGGAAAAAAGGGCTAATTATTCAAAAAAAATGTTCAAGTAAATTAAAACACATTTTGTGTGGCTTTTGTTAATTTTTTATTAGTGATGTCACTGTGGTATTTCTGACACTCGTGTGTAAGTGGAGGAGATGTCCCGCAGTGAATAGTGCGGTCTCGCAGTAAACAGAGTAGACATATTAATGTTTGCCATGGCGATAGCGATTTAGTATTCGTTTGGAGGAGCCAGATAAATTGGCGCATGGTATCATCAGGAAAAACAAGTTTGGTTCGGCATGAAATACTTCTGCGTTCAAACTCACCTGATTTCTTATAAATCAAAGTTGGGACGAGTAAAAATGGATGGAAATTGGAAATAAATGAAGTTTATGAAGCTCACTTCAAAGATAGCTAAATTGCCTGTGAACAGTTTAGCTGTGTTGCTGTCAGGCAATATTTTCTGTCAAATATATTTAATGATATCTATTTAGAAAGATACTGGAAGATCCACATGAACGCTGTCATGGTTTAACGCATGCGAACGTGTCATGATTCATTCAATTCAGGTTTAATGTTTTGAATAAAAGAGACAAATTGCATCGTGAAAATTATTAGAGCTCAAATTCAATCTACCTTGCAATATAATGAATGGAGAAAGGCGAAATTGAAAATAAATTGTAACCACGGGCAGCAACTACCTCATAATGATCCGCCTCCAGTCTTCATATGATTTTCATCACACCACGTAGATGTCAGATGTTGCATGATGGGAAACATTTGAAGTCAGGTTAGTTTAAATCAGTTACAGAAATAAAGTCATGCTTTCTCTAGTTCTCATGTCTGTCAGACGGAGAGTAAATCAGATTATCCGTCACCGCATGCGATTCATGATTCCAAATCAAATTTGTCTTGATTTACTCACGCCAAAAAACATTATAGAGACTTTTTTTACTAAATTGAATTCACATTTAGTAACATACAAAGTTTACCTTAAGTTCAAAATGCCCCTCAGCAGCTTTCTGAATTGCTGAATATTACTCACAATTACACTAAAATACATCATTCAAACGTTCTCGTGACAAGGATCCGTTTGGCATTTTGTGCTCAAGTTTAATTGTAATAATAGAGGGCGGGTGAAATTGTTTTGATTTCTCATTGATTTCCTTTTCAATGTAACAGAAGACTGGATTTTAATGTTGAAATATTTCCATGTTGGTGTCGGTAGAGATTTCGGTACAGCTTGGTAGGTTAATGGATCTATAAGATTGAATACAGGGGTGAGCAGGTCACAGGTCAATGTACCGAATATCTCTTGTCAGAGCAGGTCACACACGACAAGGTCGTTCAGGTATTCGTAAGTAGATATTAGAGAACTTAAACAAAGCGGAGGTAGGTTTTCCCCATTTTAAGTGCAAATGTCTCCCGTTAATAGTTAAAAAGTTCTGAAAAATATACAGTGAAACCAGTAATCAAAACATCACCATGGCAACTATAGTACAGTGTTTTGTCCTCAATAGAAAGGTTGTTGCATTATGCAGGTTTGGTTTATGTATATACATTAAATCTTCAATATGTTTTCATTTGTTTGAATTGCTGTTATACTAACTGCCGTCATCATTCTGTTTCCCTGTTTCTTTTTCTCAAATCAATTTCTAAATCATTCTCCATCAATTTTCTGATAAATATATTTCTGTAAGCAAGCATTCATTCATTCCTGAGTGCCTTTATATATATATATCCGAATGTATTGCTCCAATTTCACTTGAGAAATGACAGCAGAAATGTGAGGTTTTCCAGTGACTGTACAGGGAAGGTTGGCTTCAGACATGTTGTAATGTACATTTAAATTCTTCAAATTTCCTATGGGTAATTAAACGTGTATCTTTTAATTTCCTGATCAAATCTCTGTGGCCTGATAGTTGTGAATTTCCTCACATTTCGACTTAAACATGTGTGAAAAATTTGAACTTGATTACATCCTAAGTTTTGTCATGGTAGAATTCACGTCTAGTGCGATAAAGAGGGGGAGGGGGGCTGCAGTCATCGGAGTCGGGGAGGCAGGCTCCGCTCCCTCGTACCTTACCTTTGAACTCCAGGCAGGTCACTATCACAGGTCAAGTCAAATAAATTAGATACCTCATACATCAAGGGGCAGTGCCTTATTTTAATTAAATGACCACCACTTTTGTGAATAGTTGACCACTAATTAACTGAGTTTCCTCTGTGAAAATAAATTGTCCCGGCATCTACAGCTTTCAACAGCTGGTTTACTGGGGACTACTAATTTCACGGGGAGTGATTTGCCGCTCGTAAATATTTCAGAAATCATTTTTGTTTGGGTTACCGGTTGTCCCTCCTCCGATATTTTATCCTCATCAAGCCCGACTCCTTTGTCTATGATTGAACTAAAAGCTGACTCCACTGGACAGATTTTATTTCCATTAAAATCAACCTTTTGTTGGTCAGTTGTCCTGCTCGTCAAATTCCTGGTAAATCAAAGCCAACAGGGTTGATAATTGCTGAATATTTTCCTTCTGAAAATATCTATGGAACTTGTAAGTGTTGATTATAAATTCTGTTATTGAATAAGGTCATTGTAAATTATGTCCGGTTTTTTTTTTGTCTTGAGAAACAAACCTTACTATTGGTAGATTTATTTCAGCATTAGACTGATGTCTTTCTTAAGACATGATTGTCGGCTGTTCGAACAGATTAACCGATTACGATCGTAGAGTTACAAGTCTGATGTGAGGTTAACCGTTGTGTTGTAAGTTACAGCTGAGTTGATAATTTTCAGACCTGAATGACTTAGTTTCCAGACTTTGTCCTGTATTGTAGATTTTTTTAGGAAGTGTTACTGTTTTTGATCACTTCATATCACTAAAACATCAATTACGCTTATATCTAAACAAGCCGAACTGTTTTGTAAAGAAACGGACAGATTGTGTCTTTTTTTGGTCAGTTAATAATGTATCGGGTTCCTTAGAATGTTTGTCATGCCTGTGTTAACACGGTTGCATGTCAAGCATTTTAATGACTTTGTGCATGCCATGTTTTTGCCCAAATTGACGGACTGGGATGGAATTTGACTTTTGTTTTTGTAATACAATTACTTGCTATTATTGTTTCTATTTTTACCTTGTTCAATTAAAGCTCTAAATCTTTTTCTCGTTAATTTTGTCAGACAAGAGTCAGACCCCACGTAGGTTGGCAAGAGCTACAAAATTGCCTTTTAAAACAGTCACACTAGACAAAAAGGTCATCAAGTTCACATTTTTACAAAAAAAATCATGTCAACCAAGGTTTACAATTAACATGTTACACAAGGGATCATGTTTTGAAGATTTTTAATTATTTTTGCCTTATGAATAAAAAAGAGCTTTAAAAATTTTCCTGAATAAAAAAGAGCTTTCAGAATTTTCCAAACAAAAACTAAAATTGCCCCAGGCAAGTGTAATAATATGCTTTTGTTTGAAACAAGCATTCGACACATAATTCTCCCCATTGAGAAATTTATCAGCATAAAATATGTTTTTCTTCTTATATCAGCAACTTTAACCACGATCTGTTGCCAAGCGACAGCTAGGGTTACTGTGGGTTTTATGTAATTTGTATATTTACCAGAGAAATGTTGTGACTGTGTAGACGTATAAACAGACAGAATGTCGGAATTAGATGGTGTTAGTTATTATATATATTACATGTTGTATAATTAATGGCATGGAGGTGGAGTCGTACATTCCTTTTCATACCCAATAAAATTCCGCAATATTGACGGCAGATTCCATCAAAAGACGATGTGACTACTATAACTGAACATGTGGCAAGGGAGAGGCTATATGTTTAAAAAAATGCGGTAATGTTTTTCTGCATCGGTTTAATTTCATGATTATTTTGTGGAAAAATAATGAATAATGATTACTCCCCTCTTTCACATGTGCAATGATTACTCCCACTGTCTGCGCCATCAGTTGGGTAATAATTGGTTGCAGAATTAATTCCCGTTTCATAAAGGAGAAAATGGAACATAGAGAAACAAAGTCATCACCACCACATGGCTTACGAATATCTTTGTGTATCGGAATAGAAAACGCTCACTCCTTTTCCGTAAAATCACTGCTCCCTGATGTCTGCAAAGACCTGGCAGCAGCATTCTAATTGAATTAAGGAGGGAAGTTGTTTTTCCAAAATGCATATCACTAAATTCCTATATGTAGAAGGTAATAGGATATTATAATTAATGAAACGTGTATTTGTTGGTAACAAACCAAGGTTGAAGGATAAGTTTGCATGTGTCCTCCGTTAGTAGCTACGGAGGCTGGAGGACAAATCTCCAAGTGTCCCCCTGTTGTACGATTGTTTTCAGATGTTCTCATCTTTTGGATGTGTTAAGAATCGTGTGAGGGTGGAGTAGAAATCCTGTTCAATGCGCTATGTACTGTTAAACGTTGTGTGGTGTGAGTAATCGAAGGCTAACACGGACGGAGCAGGAAAAATGGGTCGTCAGGCGGACATGCCACTGCAATGCTTATACACAAGCTAATTGGCAATTACAGAATGGCATTGAAATTTCCCATCAATCAGGGACAGTAAAGATGGTAGTTATGTGCCCTTAATGAGTGACCAATGGTCACTAGTGGTCAGATACTGCTGTTGTGCTGGTCATTGTTGGAGCCTGTGGACATTATTTAGTCGGTAATGTTCAGCTGTCTTTGTGATGAACCCTGGTGTGATGGCGATATGGAAGACAAGCAGTTAAATCTAGCCAAATTAACACTTCATCAGTCGTGGCATACTGATAAACTCTGGTTAAGTAATAATTCTGTACTATTGGTATTTAACACTGTGCACCTCAACAAAACATTTGTCACTAGTCAGTGGCTGGTGCTGAGCCTGGGCGATGCCANCGGGGGGGGGGGGGGGGGGGGGGGGTCTGCCTCTCAACATCGTGTCACACAACCATGAATTTACATGCAAGTTGCGCATGCCTGCTCATGCTAATGACTTGTCCCAGCTTGTTACTCGGCTCTACTGAGGCCGTGTCCGTGACAGGAGAAAATCTCCTCTGTGGCCATCGGTGGTGATCACTCTATGAGTCAATATTAGTGCCTTGAGCTGGCTATTAGGGGCAGATCTTAGGGGTTGAAGGGTTAAGGGTGTGGAGTTCTAGGGGTCTGGATGGGACAGAGGGTCCTGGGGGTTTGAACATTTTCACTTGAAAATATAAAATCGTAAAAGAGAGAAATGTCTAATAAATCATATGCCGAGACAGAATACCTGAAAAAACTGGACAACTCCCCCTCTCCTTCTTACTTTTACAAAATTCTGGATCCATGGCGCCTTGTGTTTTTCATGGTTCCGGTTCCCTCAGACCTAACGTACAAACAATAGGAATTATAGGCATGTTAGCTGTAGCTTGTTTCGGTGAATCTGTTCAGTGTTTTGTGTCTGGTGTGCATGTGTCAAACTGCCAGAATCACGGAGAACATAAAACACAGCAGACCCCTGTCAATAACACCTACTATACTGTATACTTGGTGTGACAGAGGATGTTTGTAATGGTGTAGTNACCCCCCCCCCCCCCCCCCCCCCTTCCAAAGTTTGTACATCTGTATAACATAAAAACCAGTATTACCTCGTACGTTTACATGTATATTGGTGGAATTATCCGAATTGGAACAATTAAAATTGTCAGACTTTCCTTTATATGGTGATATCTGTGGGATAGACTTGAAGGAAACCATATTACATGGTCAAGAATGGGTTGTCTGCGTGTTGAAACCTTCAAATTACCTTCCGTATCTTCTTCGCTCCAAGTAATTTAGATAATTGTTCCTGAACACAAGACATAAAAATGGAAAAAGATATATCGGAGATCGGATGGCAATGCTTTCCAGACAATTTTCTCCTGAGAGTTTCAGAATTATTAGGTAATAAAAACTGAAATGCAATAGATACATGAATGACTCTTGTCAGAATTTGGCAAATAAAAGAAAATTGTGAATTGTATGATGTCGAGACTTGGATACATTAAGATTAGCTTTTATACCAGTTCTTTGACCAATAGATATCTGGAAAATAGACGCTTTGTCGTAAACCTGTCGCTATAACTATAGAATGTATATCTGTCTGTAACATCGGCTGTACTGTAATAAACTGTGGTGGGAGTGCTGTAACGCTGTAACCATCATGTCAACCACAATAAATATAGGAATTTCTGCCGGAGTTATTGTAATGCCATTCCACTATTAAAGCCTGCTTCCAGGTCTGTATACTGGTCTGGTTCCCCTGAGAGGCTTTATCAAATGTATGTTTTCCAAACGCACAAGTGATCTCTTTATGTTTTTGTTCATTGTTTTTCTGAACCTGTTCACCCCGACTTTACAACATTGGACTTATCCCGTCTTGATCTTTGTCCAGCTCATTTCATCAAAAGGGATGATATCTAATATTTCAGACCTTTTATTCATATGTAAAACTTTTCAGTTCTCAATTGAGTTGCAATATTGTGTAACAGGAAGACCTTCAGTATTAATGTTTGTTTGATAAATTGCCATGGAGACGGATCATATTGATCACGTAGATAGTTTTGACGGTAGCGTGTATCACATGTTGTTGAAGGTTTTTTTACCCTCGTACTTTCATATAAATTGAGATGCAATATTATAAATGTTTTTTATTACTTTACATAAACAAAATCAAAACTACCATTTATTAAAATTTTAGAATAAAAGGCTTATAATATATACAAAGTTGAGGTGGGTAGTTGTGCAATTAAAATATATGGTACAGTAAAAATTCCCGTTTCACATTAAACTCCCAAAGGATTGAGTTGAACTGAACGTGTCTTACTTTATATAGGGCACAAACCTGAAGTTCCCACAGTCTCCGAGTTCAATGAGTCTTATAGGGCAAAAACATTAAAATCCATCACTTCAGAAGTTGGGCATGCAAAAATAAAATGAAAAAAAATTCGTTGTTTTTAAACCAACTTTATATATATATCTTGACATCTTGACTGCAGGTGCACGTTCTTTTAAACTTTTCTGTAAATGTAAAACGAACTACTTACGTATGTTTTTTCTGCAAATTTACATTTCACTTTCATGCCCGATAATGGAATTTCCCATGAACAACAATGTCATCCCATAGAAGGAACCAGTTAGTCTGGGAGTCATGAATTAAAAAAAAAAATCATTTATTTTCAAATCCTGATTATTTTCTTAGTTTTTGTAGAAATGTAAACTCTATTCAAACAGCACATGACACCAACATTTCCTTATTAACACATTCACCCCTGAAGACACATTTGAAATCTTCCAATTCAAAAAATTGGAATTGTTCATTATGAAATTTCAGGGGTGAATGAGTTAAGAACTACAAATGCCACAGATTTTATCCTTTTGCAGGGGTGTATTATGTTAAGTATTATGGGGTGTATTTTGATATTATGGGGACTGTATTGTAATACCAAGGGTACAATATTATGGGATGTATTGTAATATGGGGGATGACATGTTGTAATACAGGATTTATTGTAATATAATGGGGTATTCATGAGGTAGTGTAATTTCATATTGAGTATTAATTGTATATTGATGGTATAGCACCATTTTACATGTGTTTGTTGTGGTAGGGGTTACTTCAAACCTCTGTCAGACTGTGACCCCTGTGTATAATACACTGATCTGAGTTCTGTCTATGTTTGTTGTGGTAGGGGTTACTTCAAACCTCTGTCAGACTGTGACCTGTGTGTATAATACACTGATCTGAGTCCTATCTATGTTTGTACAGCTTGTAACTCTTTAGAAGTGGAGGTTTGTTTTCTCAGGTGGTCCTGATAATCTTCACTGTGTCTTTGCCTTGTTTCTTGTTTCTGATATACCTAGGGAAGATAATCAAAAAGATACTACTGCACACGAACCCCAGGTGGTTAATTCTGTATTAACGTTAGTAGCCTCATGCAATGAATTTAAAAAAAAATGGTCGTAACCTTTAATGTTTTGATCACATTTAATTCCTAGAATACCGTAGGTACCATATCTAGATCATTCTACGATACCTCGTTTACTTTCCCTGCTTTCTAGAGATTCCCTACAAAACTTTTGGATCAATTTAAAAAAATAAAAAAATAAAAAGATTTTGGATGGCTATAGGTCCATTTCAGATCAATTTGAAAATAAAATATATCTGTCTACCAATTTAAATAAGCTCAGAGGAGGATTATTTTAATGTTGTAGAATGGAGTTTCTGTGTGCATCTTAATGTACTTTCGTGTTTTTCATCCCCATAGAGTTCCGGTGAGGCACACCATAAGCTGGCTATTAAAAGACAAGAGTGTTTACATACAGAGATATATACCATCATTTATCTTGGGGTTATATTTGGAAATGCTCCATGCATCTACTAACATTCTTACTTTCTTATCTCCCGTTAAAGAAGAGTTCTGTTGGTTAACTAGGAAGAAAAAGACCATTATAATCATCTGTCCGGTTATTCTGTCTTTGCATATTGCAGACTTATCTTCTCTTGTGAGCAGGTATTGATTGTTACGTCATTGGATTGTGTGAGAAAATTACGTCGTTTTCTCAAAAATTGATGACGTTACTCTCGCAAACAAATGACGTAACAATCAATCCCTGCTCTCAAGAGAAGATAACTCTGCAATACACAAAGACGGAATAGTGAGTTTCCCAGTGTCTTGCCGATAGCTGGAACATCCAGAACCAATCTACTTGCCTTTAATTTAACTAGAACTATGACAATTAACAATTGGGGAGGGGGTTTAAAAAATGATATCGTAATTTGAATGTTATATATGATAACTAGACCACTCTTTCTGTAATCAGGGCATGATGTTATCTTGAATTTTAAAGAATCATGTATTTTGTCTTCGACTGTGTTGTCACACACCACAGCAGAGCTAGCTAATGTCTTTGTGACATATTCCGGCTAGACGCTACCGCAAAATTGATTTAAAACGAAATTTTCCATTTATAACAAAAGCACTTTTCTTTCTCTGATTTACTTAATTGAAAGAAAAAATAGCAATTTACTGTAGGAATTTCTTTGATCCTTCGTTTGAATTCCCAATAGCACAATGCTGCTATGTATAATAACTGGCTTTCTGTCTGGCCTTCACTGTCACGTAAGGAGATTATACACATTTCCAGTGGAGGACATTCCCCCCTGATAAGATTGAAGCGCTATTTAAGCCAAAAATCAACCATTTTCACCAAATTTAGTCTCATTTGCCGAGAATTACTGTTTCAACTTTTGCTGGAAATTATTTGTCTTGTATTAATTGAGCTGCCTGCAAAATAATTCAGTTTTATGGATGAAGTTAATTTTGCTTTAGTTTTTCTTGCATTATCTTGCATTGACATGAAGATGTTTGTTTCATTAGAAAGAGTGACATATTGTTATGGTAACCAGGGAGTTATGGTAACCAGGGAATTATGGTAACCAGGGAATTATGGTAACCAGGGAGTTATGGTAACCAGGGAATTATGGTAACCAGGGAGTTATGGTAACCAGGGAATTATAGTAACCAGGGAGTTATGGTAACCAGGGAGTTATGGAAACCAGGGATTTATGGTAACCAGGGAGTTATGGAAACCAGGGAGTTATATTTAGAAACACATAACAACCAATCATGACAACAGTTACTGTGATCTAAGATGATCAAATCTTCAAAATATTTATTCGATAATATCCGAAGAATTTGAAACATGAAAATTGAAAACCTGGGATGATATAGCCAAGTTGCAGTAATGTTGCCCACTAATGATATGAGAAAGGCTCATTAGCACTGAAATACTACACTTGTGGTAACACTTAAACGTGTATACAGATTACGAAGCGCTCATAAAAGACATGTTGTATTATAATCGGTTGATGCTGTATCCGACAATCATCTCTGTATGTTGATTAGCACCGGCCGTTTACACCAATCCACAAAATCAAGTAGCCGAAAACTTCACAAATTGTTTGTACTTAGTTCAACATTTTGAGACTTCCCATAAACCCTTGAAACCAGAACTGCTGTGGTCTCGGCCCAACGTGTCAGAATTATAGTATGATGTCAGCCGTTCGGATTTGATATGGTTTTGGCGCGCTTGCATTTGTTCGCTTTCTCGTTTGCGGAGATGTTTTTAATTCAAAACACTTGCGTTCCCTTCTCCATATCTCTTTGTTCATGTGCCAAACAAAACGGTAAATTTGTTCGCCAAGGACCTACATGTAATTAAAGGCAAGAATGACTATAAGAGCTCGTAAAAGGGAGGCGATTACTCGACTTTGTTTCAAAAATGTGTTTGAAGGTGTAAGAATATTAATTAGTTAACCGTGAAAAATTCTCGTAAATTTTGTTAAAGTTTCGCTGTCACATTTACAGGTATAGCTTACAACAGGGCTAATACACGGTCGAAAAAGCTTTAAAAAAATCATATAAATTGTACTTGAAAGGGTGAAAACAAAAAAATGTGCTAGCCCTAACAAAATATATGGTCTTTTCGTGTTTTTTATGTGAAACCAGATGGGAATATAAGATTTTGATAAATTAAAAGAACATAATTTGTGTATAAAGTTTTCTGGATTTAGTAAGTATATAGATGTATCTAAAGCTTAGTTCTACTGTAGTTCATTCATTTCAAACAGAAACGAATTTCCTTTTCAAATACTTTTATGAAATACACAAGAAGGTCGACGACTGATAGAAATGAGTGAGATTTCTGTCCTAGACAAATTTCCCCTTTACTAGGTTTATTTTCACATTTAAAGTCCGTCTGATGTTTTAAAGAAAAATAATTTCATGTCGTGAAACAAAAGCGTGCATGTGGCATTGGACAATTACTGTTAAAATGTTGGCACAGTGTGAACAGTTGGGAAAACAGCCGCCCTGACAGGCTAGCATTTCAAGTGGCCGGTCAGAATTCTCTCTGTTCTCCGATTATTTGTTTTAAACAGAGGAAAGACTTGAGACTGTACAATTTTCGCCTTTCTGACATTTAATTTGTTCGTGTATATGAAAACCTTTGTGTTCACTTTGCGGTTTGTTTTGTTGTGTATATTCAAATTATAACATCATGAAGCCACGTTCTATTCACGCTGTAAAGCCACGCTATAATCTCGCTTACCGGTAATCTTTTACACTTGTTTACCGCATGTATCATGTAACGGAACAAGCTGGAAAAAAAACCTACATGCTGATTTTCTCTCAAGTATTTTTCGCCTTTTTGCGTTTTAAATTGGACTTGCACATGTTTCATGTACACGCTTTGGGAGGGTTCAAAGAGCTGAGCCAATATCTAGAGTTTAATACCTCTACCCTTCATAAACTCTGGCCCGCTCCGATGCCCCTGTCATATGTTACCGACAGGTCATGTTTAACAGGAGAGTGCTTCCCCAAAGTTTAATTGAGGGATCACAGACCCCAGTTAACAGTTGACCAAAGCCACATATGAACTCGATAAGGCGAGTCAATTTGATCCTGGCTATAAAAAGATATTTTTTTTTACAGAAGTTTTACATAAGGGTATCTTTGGTGAGGATGTCTGAACTCAGTGTTCGCTCCCAACAGGTGGCAGCACCTAGCCAATATGTCAAACTTTTTCCACCAGGTGGCACCACCAACTCAGCTTGTCACAATTTTCTCACCAGGTGGCACCCTAAACTCTGCATGTCAAAAGTTTCTCACCAGGTGGTATCAACCTCATGTCAAAATGCCCAGTCAATTTGAAATGCTTTTGTTTGAATTAAATTCATTTTTTAAGAGATTTGAGAACTTTCATAACTTCCTGAATTCTGCACAGACTTAAAATATTTGAAAAATAAAATAGAATAAAAAAAATATTAGAAATATTTCGCCTGCACACCTATCCATTTCCTTTTTATAGAAAGGAAAAGAATTCTAATAAAAAATCAAAATGTCTTTAAATAAATCAAGAGTGTTGAATTTAAGAGGTGTACTTGGCAGGAATCGTGTAAATATGTGTACATTACGGTCGCATTCCTGTTTTGACTGATGTAACTGGGAGGGATCAGAAGGAAATTAAATATCATTTGATTGGTATGTAAATAAATCACTTACAATTAATTCTCTCATTATAATGGGAATCAGGTGGCAATAACTTTCCTAATAACACGAGCAAATATTACCGTCTCACAATGACAGAAGTTGTGACTGTGAAGACAATGTCAAAGGTGTTTTCAGATCCGCACAAATGCTGAGATTTAACCCAGACCAAGTCTGTGAAGGATTTCAATTTTTTTTACCCCTTCTGAAACAGTCGACTCATATTTCATTTGAAGATGTAATTTATTTATGGTATTGCATTTTACTATCGTTAAAAAAAAAGGCATATTGTATTGTACCTAGTAGTTCTTCAAATATTTACGGCAATTTAGAAATCATAATAAAACGAAAATGGTCCTTCGATCATTACGATATTTCGACACAAGCGTGAAAACATTAAACCTATGCACTTTCCTACAGGTGTGGCAAGGGTTACAGTTTTGTGAAAGTTTATTAAATTTTGATTAGGTCTTTTAGTTGTCAAAACGTATAGGAATTTAATGGTGCGGAAGAAACCTGTGTAAACGAGAGTCGGTCGGGTCTCGTAGCACCTGACCCTTGTTTCCTGCTCTGGGTTGTGGTACTCTTTCCGCATATTTGTTAATATTTCGGTCGATTTTGTATCTAGTTATGGCCATGTGTGAGGAAACTGGCAGTATATATGTCTGCCTGCCTGTCTGACTCCCTAAGTCGTAGTTGTTCATTTTTCTCGTCTTCAAAATCATTATATCATTATAATTGTTTCTTCACAGAGAATATTGAAGTGCTTTTACAATGTCTAGTGTTGCTATATGAAAAATGATTGGATTTAAAAAGAGATTAAGAGGGACAGGGGACGAGTTGGGTATTTTAGGCCTCTCATTAAAATTAAAACCAATACTATAGCTTTCCTTCTTGAGAAGTTTTTGTGGGGGGACTCCTGAGGGTTCTTATCTATGAGAAAAATCTTTCTCTGTTGTGTATGGAAACTTGAGATGAATATTTTAATGAAACCTTTTTCAGTCGTTATAAGATTCAGAATATTGACACCAGAAGAAAATCCAATCAGGGACGTCGTCACTATGGTGATTGGTAGACATTGGCGTAATTTTACTCGCTGGAAAGGCTTTTAACATTATCAATAATTTGCCCGGCGAGTTTCTTCCAAATTGGCGGTATTAGCGTTACCATAAAGACCTGTAAGACTAGCGGACTGCCAATATCCCGCGCAAATTTCCTCCGAAATATCATTACAGGAAAATTAGCTTCATTGAACTGACAAGGGTATAGGAAGTTGTAAAGGAGAGTACTTACAAGGATACGACCAAATAGTTTGATGTTTATTAACTCGCGAAGGACCCAATAGTTCAATGTTTATTAACTCCGGGGGCAGGTCTCGCAGTAATTTTAGCATTGATGGATTGACGGGGTATTTTGCCAGTGTTTCTGATACGGAGATGGATGGACCGAAGATCTCTACGAGGACTTATTTCCTTATCGCACAAAACCGTTCCAGGCTGACCATCAATCTTTGTCATATAGATTCTTGTGTAAATTGTGTGATATTATGCAAATGTGACAAGAGCATTGAAGAGCGAGATTTTATTATTGGGTGGGAGACACTGCTGTGATCCCAATAACAATTTTTCTATCACAAATGGGGAAGGCTTGAAGTGACTCATTCCTTCCAAGTGGTTAAGTTCAGAGAATTGCTGCAAGACGTATTTATCGATATTGGGATTTATATCAACACTCTGGACAGATTTATATTGACACTTCGGTGGTCAGCCCTTCGTCCAGGTTGAGATGACACTAGAGACTGACTATAGCCACCATGTTATAACCAATCACCAATCAGCCTGACCAGGTCCAGTTTGGCCTTATCAAAGGACATTATTCCTCTGATCTGTGGTAGACACTGTGCCCAATTCCCAGTGAAACATGCCACTTGCCCTATCCATAGATCACAATAATATATCACCAATTTGTTCGGACATTCCCACACAATGGTCAAGAGGTGTCCAGTATCATGTCCAGTATCATGTCCAGTATCGGTCAGCCATCAACACCTCCGCCCCCTTTGTAATGGAAACCAGTCCCAACATGGCGGTGTGGTCAGGTTGCCAGCATTCTGTCATCACCGCCCTGGTTTATGATGACCCCATGGTCAAGCTGGTGTGTCCAGCACGCCCTGTCTGATTGACCAATTGACCAGTCCAATAAAAAATCAGTTTTCACACAATTTAGGGCGTTTAAGGGGATGTAGTGATTGAATATTAAAAACCACAGGTGTAAATGGGTGGAGAGGAACCATGGGTACTAACAGAGGTTCAAAGTTCATATGTTATATAACACATACACTACAATACAATACATACCTCACATACAACATATTATATACACTTGATTTGTAGCATACATATTAATACATTATTAAAGTTGATATAATTTAACCTGTTATTTATGGTAATAATCTTGTGTCAGAAAACACCCCTGAAATTTTATAATGAACTATTCCAACCTTTGAATTGGAAGAGTTCAAATGTGTCTTAAGGGGTGAATGAGTGAAGAATCTGTTTATATTATTATCATATTAATTTTCATAGGAGATTCAACAAAATGCTTCTGACTTTTAACATAGGGGTGTTGGTAGAAGTCTATTTGACCGGATACACTGGTCAGAAAACTCTAACACTGGTCAGACAACTCTAACATTGGTCAGAAAACTTTCGTACAGCTGGGTATATAATAGATAGATACTGTTTGGTCATAAGTGATCTGTAAAATTTTGACCAAATATTTGGTCAGTTTTAGCCACCATCTGCCCAATAGACCACCAGAATGACCAGTCCAGAGCTTCTGACAAGTTGCAGCGGTCATTGTTTACACTGGTCAATGAGTGTAGCACTGGTCAGTGATGGCAGGACTACATGTGTTCCTGCTGCGGTCATCCCCCTGGGGAGAACTGGCACGTGTTTCTTTCCTCCTCATTGCCACCATTGTTTTGGCTGTTTACTCAAAAATGGAAAATTCAGCATTTTACATTCCCGTTTCTCCCATAAAATGGTTAAAAATAAATTACAGTAAAAAAAACAATTTCAGGCATACATGTATTGTAGGCTGATCAGCCTCAAGAGCCATCAAGTTTAACAATATGCAAAAAAAATACACTTGCAAACAGTTTATGTTTGCAGCCTCCGGAGCCCCTGTACACACAAACATTTTATATGGGGACCAGCTTTGCGGAGCCTCCATGCGATACACACTCTACATGTGTTTACTGCGAGTGAACAATTAACATATCTTGCAGAAACGGCATGTAGCAGGAACATACTGGCAACACAAACATTTTTATAACATTTATCTGTTTTCTCACAAAGTAGAGGGAGCCTCATTCATCATGTGGTTAAAATTCTACGTGGACTAAATTAGCTCCCACTCCCTGAGGCCTGGCACTGCAATGTTTGACTGCGACGTCGTCACTGGTGCTGCTTATAGTGCTCGGAGTATAATATCATTATTGTACCGAATCATTTAATTCTAATTGTACAAATATATTACTACCCGACATTGTAAAAAAACGTTAATTAATATATTTTTTTCTTTCATTTTGATTAAATGAAGATTTGTAAGAAAAGATTACAAACAGCATGCTGAGTTTTGCAGGAATGGGTGTGAAGCCCCCTAATCTTGCCTGTTCTCGCCTTGTCTACCGCCAAGTAAACACTTCAGGTCGAACATTCTCACATCCACAGGCAGAGTCACGTAGCCTGTTTACAATCCACCACACGACACCAGACGACACCAGACACGTGTACGCGACAACACAAACAGGGCTGCGGGATTATACCCACGAGTACCTAAACCCCAACTTGTAAATTTGTATGTAAATAGTGATATTTGAAGTTGTAGGACATGAACTGGCTTTTAATGTTACCTTTAATGTTTGATAGATGGGTTGTCCACTCCGGGTAGTGACGCGTCGTCGATCCTGGGTAGTGACGATCCGACCCCCTACCGACCGACACCAGATTCCCTTGTACTAGATATTTAAGTGTAATTTTGTACTCGCAATTAGGGAAGGGGATCTTGGACCAGAAACATTTTCAAATATTATTCACAAATATCTTTGAAAAAAACACAGGTTAAGGAATTAAGGGTTCAGGTTTGTTCTTCAACCTGGATAAATTTATGTAAATCCAGTGTTATAACACATGTTATTATGAAACCAATAATCTTTTGGGAAAGATTGACTGTTGCACAAAATGTTGCCATGTGAGTGTTATGAAGTTTCTGTAGGCAAATTTATCTATTGAGAAAAAAATCTATATAAACAAGTTAACTCTGATAACAAAAATGTATTTTTTAATGGAGAAGATATGTCATATTCAATCTATGTCACTATTAATAATTCAGGTTACATCTATTTTATCACACACCTTACAAACACCCAGATGACCCTGCTGATTTTAGCACACAAATATTAGCACATATATATGTGTGCTTTACAAACACCAAGATGACCCTGTCAACTTTCCTTGGTAACTGACCCCACAATACACGATGGAATACAAGTACGTGACATGGGGTCTATACAAGATTGGTGGTCGTTATCAGATCTCATTCACATACGTCTTGATCACGTCGGCTTATCACCCCCAACTTGTCAATTACAGCTCATACAGGTTATCAACAAATGTCTCCATGCTCATCAATTCCACTATCTCGCACGTGATTCTCAGGGCTAATCAAAATAGAATTTATATGCTTTCATCCCGTAAAAAACTACACAGCCTATCTACAGCTTTNGGGGGGGAAATTTCATCCAGTGTTTGTTTCCGAAGGTGATGTGTGAATTATAATTAATAAGTACTAGGTAAGGTTGTTAAAGGGTCATCAGGGTTATCATAGTGTGATAGGGTTATCATAGTGTTATAGGGTCATCAGGGTTATCAAAGTGTTATAGGGTCATCAGGGTTATGTTGGCTTATGATGATGCTATAGGGTTGTCAAGATGTTTTAGGGTTCTCTGGGTGTCAAAGGGTTATCAGATTGCCATAGGGTTAACATGTCCTTACAATGCTATCAGAATGATTTAGGGTCTCATGTTGTTATAGGGTTATCAGGGTGTTCAAGGGTTATCATAATGTTATAGGGTTATCAGGATGTTATATAGGGTTATCAGGGTATTCAATGGTTATGCAAATGCTGAAGGGTTGATTTGTAGTGATTAAAAAATGTAGGGTTATCAAGATGATGTAGGGTTATCAGGATGTTGGAGGGTTATCAGGATGTTGGAGGGTTATCAGGATGTTATACAGGGTTATCAGGATATGGAAGTTTTATCATAACTGATAAGTATTTCCACAGACACCAGTTCTCTGATCTCTGACAGTTGGTGGACCTGTTTGTTTATCATCAGATATGCTAATAAATCTAATGATATTGATATTTTGGCCTTTTCTGTCCCTTTGACCCTGTAAAATATTTAAATGTTTATTCCTATGGGGGATCATTAAACCCCTATAATGATGGCCCTTTTGACTGGATTATGGCCCCTTGTGCTGGTGCCCAGATGGAAGAGCAGTTGTCAGTAGCCATCTTATGTCACAAGTACTTTGACTTGTCATCAAATGTGGCAACGGAACAGGTGCTCCCTACTCAAGCCGACCAATCGGTCATTCACTTTAATGTCAATTTTATGGTCAGTGGCTGGAGAAAATGACCATTTACATTTATTGACTGACCAAAGGTCTGTTGCTATCATTATTGTAATTCCAACCTTTTCAAGGTGCCCCGCTATATCTCCTCAGATATTTGGTCAGCGCATTCATGTCCTAAAACAAATAAACCTGTAGCGGTCAGCACAACTGGTCAGTATGTTAATGAGGCGGTCACTAGAATTCCATTTAACAGATCAAATTGGATCTGTCCATCACATTGGACATTAATATTCCAGGCACATTGTTTTATGATGTCAGAGTAACCCCATCCTCTGTTGTCATGGCTGTGGTTTCTATGGCAACGAGACAATACAGGAAGTGTTATCAGCCACTTCAGAGGAAATAGAGAAGTTGATGAAAATAGGAAAAAATGTCATATTAAATGTATATTGAATCAAATGTCATTCTTTGTTTTGTAGAATTAATGAAATATAGATATGAAATTAATAAATAATAAATGTCTGTAGCTGTTTGTAGTTGGTAGCACCACAACCTAAATTGTTTATTTTTTTCGTTACAGCTGCTGCCCCGAACCAGAACTTACCGAACCCTCGAATTACGGAACATCCACAAGATGACTATTTATCGCCTAATAACCCAGAAACCCTGGACTGTCGGGCGGAGGGCGACCCTAAACCCACCATAACGTGGTATCACAATAACGATCGCGTGATCACCTATCCTGAAAATCCATCGTCCCCGAAGATGATAATCGAAGACAGGAAATTATTTTTTCTAAGTGTAACGCACAACAAAAAGGAAACGGACGTCGGAGTATACTACTGCAACGCAACAAACATACATGGCAGTGCAATAAGTCGAAATGCATCGCTGAAAATTGCTGGTAAGTTTCTAGCTTTGATGGGGAAAATATTAAAATCCTCCACAAAATAAACGAACCAATCTGATGGTAGACTCCAATTCCTTAAAGATTCTATCTTCAAAGTCTATAGGGAAATTTGTAGTTTTAGATTTTGGACTCAACAAATATTTTTTAGCCTTCTGACATGTTGCGAGACTGTTTGAAATGGATTGAAATGAGAACCGGTGTTCCTGTTACAAAGAGCCGTAGGCTTTTTGGGAGTGTGTGAAAGAAAATGTTACTGGGGTGACTTTACGAGGAAATGCGTGTGTTATATTCATACATTTCTACTAATAGTTCATACATATATATAAGCTTTCAAAGTTATCTGATAATATTTTTTTATATGTTTTGGGTGCAATTGCCTTTAAAAGAAAACAGATATGTTGAAGATCAGGTTATACGATGCAAAAATAGATTATCAGTAGTTTTTAAATGAAAAAAACAAATTGTAGCAATAAAATTGGATTTTAAAAAAAGTTGAAAGATTTTGCACAGTACAAACATCAGATCATATGTGGGAGGTAAAATATGCGTCTAAGATAAGGGGTACTCTAGAAAAAATATTGGATCGCTATGTTGGAAATCATATATAGTTTAACAGCATTATGAACCAAGTTGTTAAAAAATGATAAGCTTTACAATCATATAACACAAAATCTGAATATGAAATATGTTCAAAGAGATAGAAATTTGTAAGTAAAATTACATAAATAGGATTTAAATGACTGTCGAAAGACAAGAAACACATAAATATTTTTTTAATTTTGTGAAATTTTCTTCAAGAAACATATTTTGAAAATTTGTGTTAAAACTGCTGTAAGCTATTTATGCGTTGGACATGTCTAAAGATGTCTGTGATGTTTACGATAATGAAGAGTGGTCTGTACGCTATTATTGAAGAATCAACTGTGCAGATTAATGATTTGATGGTGTTTAACCCTGCAAAACCATCCGTATCACGAACAACAAGGCATAGCACATCCAACGGGAATTAAGTGCTAGATTATGTAACTACCACACATTTTTTTTCTTTTTCTTTGTCATAATGGAACAATTCAACTTCATAAAGAAGCGATTTTCATCGTTAACAGAAAATCCCAGAGCTCCTTTATCATAATATTAATTAATACATAAAGTCGCTATTACATAAACCCATTAACCCTGTCATCCCTAATATTTCAAGATGAACTGCACTTCACATTCATTGGAACCTTCCATGTTGATATTTTGGGGGTCAGTGAACAGTTAGCTTGACGTTGCGTTGTAGTATTTGTTGGGTTAAGCTAACCAAGCGTCAGGTGAGAGGGTCAAGCTGAAGGAGCTCTGTATACGCTTAATTAAACCAAATGTTAGTCAAATTTCACTTCCTTACTATATATTCCCGATAATCTGAAATCAATATTCTTTCCACATGGAACAGCGTGTGTTTTGATTCACCGCGATCATTCAAGTCGAGAAATGCGAAAATACTAATGTTTTTCCGTGACCACAATTTGACAAATTCTGTTAACATTGTGTCGACGATCCTACGTCGACTTTGGGTAGCACTGTTACTGCTGTGTCGCCAAATTTAAATCTTCTGTCAGGTTTCCGCTCCACGTAGAATTCGAAAGTGATTCACCTGCGTGCAGTCGTTCATCATGAGAATATATTTCCTTCTTTGACGAAATAAACACAGAAATTAATTTTCTAAAGGAAGAAAAGCTGATGTAATTTTCCATTCAATTTATTCCCTTCAAAGCATTTTCATAGAATCATTAAACGTATAAAAATTCAGCGTTTGAAGATGAAATTGTCCGCAGCATGAAGCCTGCTGATTCCTCGGTCAGGTCTGATAGGTTTAATATACTCCAAGTGGATTGTGATATATCAGTGGAATCACTCTGCATTTCTTATCAGGCCTACGGTAAATATCGCAAAATTCAGACGGCAATAAATCTTTAAAAAAATCAAACATTCTGGCAACTGTCCGTACCATAACAAAGAATATTTTATAGAAACACAAGCAGTTTTTATCTGAAATATATCATTACAAAAATATTTAAAGAAGTTAAACTGTGTAATGTTATCAAGGGCCGACAATATTTTGTCACATTTACCGTAGGGATGTTCTCCTGATCTGGGATTCCTATCGAAATTGGCCACTCTTTACCAGAATCTATATGATGGAATGAGAAGAAAAAAAAAGGAATAAATTTAATTTGATGATTTATCGCAGAGCAGGTAGCGCCCCCTGGTGGAGAAACAGGAGGCATCTGATATCCATCATGTTAAGTAGATCAACAAAACATGACACCTCACCAATAAAAATGGGATAGTTATGAAAAATGTATTTAACGATGTGAACTTCAAATTCCAAACTATAAATCGCTGGGTAAAAGCAAAACAGGAGGCCGTAAGAAACTTGAGTAGATTTATATATATGTTTATTTTTTTCCGTGATCAGGGTTTAGTGGAGGCTTGAGGGATAGACACAGTCTGTGGGGTGTGACACCATATAGTCGTTTGTGTGGTCCATCACAGACCTTTATAATGGTTAACTACCACAGATTTTGGTACCGTGCTCTTTCGTTACGAAAATAAAGATATTTTTCTGTAGTATGATTATCTTCACACCTATATAAGTATTTTTGATATCCAATTAAAAAAATTGATTAAAAAATAATATTAGAAATATATACATCTTTCTTGTATTTTTCAGTTTTGAAAGATAATTTCCGTGAATCTCCGTCCGGCCAATCTGCAGCGGTAGGGGAGACCGTTACGTTTCACTGCCAGCCACCGAAGGGGGAACCAGAACCAACCATTTTGTGGCTGAAATCCAGCGAACAGATTCAGACAGGAAGTAGTAACAACCGCTTCCAGGTCAAACCCAACGGTGACCTCGTCATCACGTCTACACGAAAACGGGACGCAGGCATCTATAAATGTATTGCCAGCAACAAGGCCGGGGAACGGGAGAGCAGTCCAGCAACACTCAAAGTTTTAGGTAAATAGACTTGATTCTGGACAAGCAGATAGATCTCCAAAGTTTATTGGCCAGCCAAATTAAGAAACACCTTACACAGAGTTATTTTCTCATTTAGAAATAAAAGTGAGAAGTTTGTCGGGAAGTAATTCATTGAAATTGATGAAATTTCGAGTCTAGAAATGAACAATGGATACGAGAAGTAATTGTTTGTGTGGACTAAAGATTCCTCAGCAATTACACTGTCGCTGATGGTTTATACATTCAGTCTTACACAAAACAAGGCAAATTACTTTGTCAAAATATATCACCCAGTTTGACAACTTATTGAAATTACCATGTCAGTATATATCAAATCTTGATGGAAAGTTTGAAATTACATTGTCAAGATATGTGAATACCTTTTTGGAAGAGAAATTTAATTTATGCTGTGTTTTGCAGAAAAGCCGAGCTTTCGGCGCTACCCCGTGGATGTCACTACCACGGAAGGCAAAACGGTCGAGTTCCCTTGTGATGTCATCGGTGACCAACCTCTGAATGTTGAATGGAAGAAAGAGGGAGGAGTTATAAAATATGGAAGGTAAAAAAATTGCAATGTTTAAATTTTTCAAATTAGTCTTTCTAATAAACCATTACAAGATAAAATTAAATGTCTTGAATGTAAAAATGTGACATGATGATTTATTATCAAAGTTTAATAAAGAGATTTCTCCATGTAAGATGAAAAGTGATTTCTCCCTGGAAGATGAACAATGATATTTCCCAAGAAGATAAACAATGATTTCTCCCTAGAACATCAACAACAACTTCTATTGGTAAGATAAAATAATAATTTCTTTCATTAAGGTAAAAAACAGTGATACGGTATAAAAATAGTGTCTCTCCAATAAGAAAAACAATGATTTCTCCCCACAGGATGAGAAAGCTTCCAGACCACATGCTGCGTATAGAAGATGTGGAGTCTAGTGACGCAGGCACCTATATCTGTGTGGCTACCAACGCTGTGGGCACCACGGAGGCTGTGGCAACCCTTACCGTACAATGTAAGTCTGATAACGATAACAGAAACATGGATGACCTTCACCTTTCTATGTCTTACAGACACTGTTTGTCATACTACGAACAATTTGTGTAGAAGTACATTGTTGTTTTTAAACACAGAACTAACTACACTGTGACATCACCTTTTGGGTCGACTGACAAGGCACTGGGGGTAAAGTGTGACTAATTAAAACACAACATGTCGGGGCTCACGTTAATTGATTTCCTCTTGCACGGGTCCAGATCTTCAATCACCTACGACACCTTTACATACTTGTCATGTGACCTGTCGCGCCCCTCGTTTGTCACTTGTCACGGAGACACGTTGTGATTAGTTTCTTGTTTGTCTTTATGACAAGGCAGGATCGCCTTAAATTACAATATGTTATCGGAGAGTCTGGCCTTGCAGCTTTTTCTCCTGGATTGTGTATTGATGTTTTGTCATATTACTAAAGACCTATACATAAATTCTATGTATACAAGATGAAATTGACATATTTCGATAATAGAAATGTATTTATTATTCATAATGTGATAGAGATGTGTATTGCCATAGTGTCAGATGTGAAATAGACAAATTGCTATGTTTATATCATCCTTGACAATGAAATTAGCGTGCTGCACCTGTGTTTGGACATATAAAATACACAAGGTTGTCTTGAAGACAGAAAGTAACAGATATTTAATTTATAAATTTGTTAAGTGAGAGAGGGAGGCATGCAGTTTTCCTGGAGACAGAAAGTGGAAAAAGGCTCTTATAAAAATGATAATTCAGAGAGCAGGGCTTTTTTAGCATTACAAGGTGTTTGATGAGGGAGGAACAGTTTTATTGAATTGAAGGAAACAGTGTGATTTATAGAAATTGAGGAAAGAGTAATATCTTTTAAGTTAGATGAGGTAGAACCAAGGTGATCATACAGATGAGAGAGATTGATAGGGATACGATAACTACAACATTACAAGATGATGATATAAAAGTGAGGGTGTGAAAACGGATGACACAGTCTGCTGTTACGGGGTTTTATACACGAGACACAGAATACCTGCTATCAATAATGCAGGTAGCAGCCTGATGCCTTATGCTCCCGACATCTCATTTGAATATGATTCACGACCTTTATCATACCTAGATACCTTTTTATGGTCCAGTTTCCTATTTCAAAATGATATCGCACACCATGAAAAAATGTCTTGTGTCGACAGACGAGTAATGAGGCGCATAAAGACTAAAATCATAATTGTCAAATATTCACAATAAACCTTGTCTAGGAATCTGTCGTCACATGACCAACAGTCGGTAACTATGATGTGAGGTTTATGAGGAATATCGCAGTAATTGTCACCGTGAGGGTTCGTTAGTATACAAACAAAATGCAGCTACTTCAAATGAAATTTGACAAAGGAATTTTTTTTTCTGTAAGATTTGAAGAAATATTTAGTAGAGCTGAACTTTACGAGCCGTGTTGGGTCGTAACTGCCTTACTCTATAACAGGGGTGTGAAGGGAATGGTATTAATATTTAATATATGCGGAGAAACGGGACCTTATTAGTGGACCCTGGGGAGTCTCGGAGACAGGTAAAATATCATTCAACTCGTTAACGACAAAATAGAAACTTGTCTCACCTTTTCCCACCTGTAAAATTTATACCTGCTTGTCCATCCGCTAACGAGATAGGACTTATATACACATCATTGTCTTTGGTTGGCTGGTTTCACAACTGTTTTGTGACTTTTCGGTTATAAATGACAAATGTAAATGTTGGTCTTTTGTTGAGTAGAGACTTGCTTATGTGAGGGACTTTGAAGATAAAAGTTTGTCTATTGTCAAAATTTTTCGTGCGACTAGAAGGTAAACAGCAGTAAAGTTATGTCGCCGTCTCCTCGTTAAACCATAAATGTCAATGGAAACAAAACACAGGAAAATTGTTTAAATATTTCTCTGTTAACTTGAGGCTATGAAGCACCTGTTTGTAGTTTATGACCATGGTTGCTTTTTAAAAACGGAGGAGTCATTGTAATTAAAAAAAAAAAAAATATGAAATAACTCAGAAGTAATATTATTTTGTTTATAGTAAAAAATAATACTAATTGAAATTTTTCGATTTTTTCTTGCCTTTCTTCATAATAATTTGGAACTTATGAATTTAACTGGATAACAATCAGTCTGTTAGAAATTTTGTATACAAACTGGCTTTTGTTGCGTTTTTGACCGCTGTGTTCTTCGTTTTTGCAGTCAAGCCTGTGTTTATCGTGAAGCCCCAGGACAAGCACGTAGCCGTTGGACGGACAGTTACCCTCCCGTGTGCTGTGATGGCGAACCCTGTCCCGAACATTTACTGGAACAAGAAACGTTCATTGAGCACTTCAAGTAAAGAGGTAGGTAGCTCGGAGGTTTTCGGGGTATTTCCGCAGTAGTCATTTTCACAGTGGTCATTCAGTACTTTCAATAATGAGGTAGTTGTGAGGTTTTGACAGTATTTTTGCACAGAAATGTTGGCCCTATTATTGATAGTCTTTCTGTCCTCAGAACCCTGTGACAAGACACTGGTTAGACATGGACACCTTCAAGTATTGTAATTGCATCACAAATTGACTGTATTTGACAGCAGACAGCAAAATCCCTGAATTATTTGTAAAAGAAATACTGTTAACTTATTCACCCCTGAAATTTCTTAATGAACTATTCCAACCTTCGAATTGGAGGAGTTCAAATGTGTCTTCAGGGGTGAATGAGTTAAGGAAAGAAAATGCAAGTGTACAATCGATCTCATATTATACTTTGGTAGATTCAAACATTTTCCCATCCATACAAGATAGTTTCTTCAGATTTACTGAAATAGGAAGTTTGATGAAAACAAGGAGAGTTTTTAGACTGTTTATGGCAGCTACAGACAGGGCATTGTGGGTATAAAACATAAGTGGAGCTCTTTTGACGAAGGAGATAATAATTGATTTATTATCTCCTTCATCAAAGATCTCCATACCATAAGAGCTGTAACAAAGTACACCATGCTTGGTTCCGGGGATTGTGGATAATATAAATGACACAAATCACCAGCTTTAAAATATCTTTGACGATAAAAAAAATAGAAATTGATCAATGGTTTTGATTGAAGAGTTCTTTTTTTGCGGATGTTTACAAACCGACCCTGTGGTAGTAGCCGATTAGCCATTGATTTCTTGTACCAGTCTCTTAATAGCATCATTATATTTCCATGATTGGGAAGTTTTTCGGTGTCTCGCCTAAAAATATTGTGACGAAATCTTGCAAAAAACCCAGACAAAGAATTTGTTCATCCCCGATGATACGAGGGGCATGATTCAACGCGTCCCTTGTGTCAACAAAAACACGCTCTCCTCCAATCAACAGTCGCCAAACAAATTGATGCTCTCGAGGAATTTCTCAATCTTCTTAGAAAAGATTTCCTGTTGTTGTTGTCATAGCAACAGAGGGTTAAGCGTTGCCTGCGTCTTTCTGTAAAAAGATTTGTCCAATTTGACATCTGACATCTTGGAGATTAATCTTGGGAATACTTTCTGACTTTCGGGGCTTTTGATGAGCAATGCTTCTAATTAAATCAATGATTAAATTTTTGTCAAATTTGACGGTCTGGTATGAAAAAGGAAGATGGCGGCTGCCACAATCAATATTGGAAACCTTAGTGAGGTTTTTATTAAGGTATTTATTCACACTCTGTGGTAAGGGGGAGGGAGGAATGAAAAATACGTTTCAGCCGAGTTTTTAATTCACCAAAATTTGCTGAATTTTCGAAATGCTTCCTTGCAAATTATTATTTTGTTGTTTCAGATTTGGTCAATACCAAATGCATACCAATCGTTATTTGCAAAAATCTATTATTTTCGAATCAAAACTCTTTTGATGTTGTTAAGTTTGAAAATTTATCAGTCAAACTAAATTACTAAAAAAAAAAAAAATTGAATGTTGAACTAAATTCCCTAAGAACAAACAAAAATATTGATGGTTTAGCAGTAAAAAGTGTTACATTTCAACATGAAATAATTATTTTAACATCATGGATAATTGAATTTGGGTTTCTCCGTGAAGGCTGAATTGGGGAGTTTTAATGAAAACTGAAATATTTGAGTCGACACCTGTGAATCATTCAACATTACGTTAAACAGTAAGGACGAAGCTGACAGACGAGGTACAAGCTCCACGCAACACTCCTGTTTCAGATGCCTGTAACAAAATATGCCAAAACCTGTTTTAGAGTTGTACTGTACTTCTAGTTGGATTATTAAGTTTTGACACATAAGATAGATTACATGTTNCGGGGGGGGGGGGGGGGGGGGGGGGGGGGGGGGGGGGAGGAGGAATGTCTCCCAATGTCTCCCGGTATGATGTTTCCAGCTGGTGTGTTGAACACCAGACCCCTGGTGTCTGCTCCCTCAAAATGAAATTGAAACCTGAAATATCAAAAGTACCAGATGATATGTTACAGCAGGTTTAAATACAGAAATAGACCACATTCTGATAATAGAGTATTTAAGTAGGATCTAACAATTGTACTTCTTTGTATTCATTTACAATAAAATTATGCCAAATATGCCATGAATTTTCTTCATCTTTATAAAAGACATAGATTGTTTCAAGTTGTTATTCCATCAACAAATTATTTTTGAAAAAAAGATGGAGAAAATACTGACAAAATCTCATGGTGCATTTTAATGAAAATGTATTTAAAGTGAATGTCTTTTGATTTTAAAATTAATTTCCTATTCAACTTGAGCATAAATCTCTTTAAATATTGTTTCTGAAAAGAGTTTGATATAAATTTACACATTCAGTTAACAGTTTATTGATTAAATTATCATTATGGACAGATGGTCTTTATAGACAGGTGGTCATTATAGACAAGATGTGTTTGTATCCAGGTTTCTTTGTAAACTGCCTTTTTAACAATATAGGAAAAACTGACCCGAATTACTTCTTTCAGAGTCTGATGTTTCCCAACTTTGAGGAGGGGCGGTACGCGGTGGCCACGGATGGAACCTTGAGGATATCTCGGGTACAGATGGAAGATGCTGGGGACTACGAGTGTGAGGCTCTAAACACCCTGGGGATCATCACTGCTCGCGTCACTCTTACTGTTAGAGGTAAACAGCTAGACATGGACAAGGGGAAATAACTCTTATAATAATTTTCTCTGTTGATATAAATATTTTTCAAGTCTACATTTTATTACAGTAAGATTTTAAGTCCATTGTGCACAAAATTAAGCTTGTTTTGGTATTAAATTCGTCATTTCCTGAGTCATGACTTAAGTGTGGGTCCCTAGGGATAAAAGATATTTATATACATTTTTCAGCCATGTTTACTTAAAGTGTTGGGTTTCTTGTGCACACAAAAAAAATCTTAAGTTTTGTCTTATCAGAATTATTGTCTTACTGAGAAATTATTATCTTATGTTCAGAGCGTGACCCCCGTCCTCCCCCAATCATTGAGATCGGTCCCCAGAACCAGACCCTCCCCACGGACGAGGTTGGCTTTCTCCGTTGTGAAGCTACTGGACTCCCATTGCCACGGATACAGTGGTTCAAAGATTCCTACCCTGTAAAGAGTGACCCTAGGATAATGAAGTTGAACTCTGGAACTCTTCAGATTTCTGGTAAGTACCATGATGCAGCAAGAAATAGTGCCACTATAACACGAAGTACAATTTCTTCAACCCAAAATTTCAAAAGTATGAAATCTGTTTATCTGTTATTTTGAATTTCCCGACGTTTGTTGTGTGTGTGGTAGTTATGTATGGTTTCTCTGTTTTCCAGATTTGCGGGAGTCGGACAGTGGAACTTATACATGCAAGGCCACCAGTGAAACAGGGGAGACAACTTGGTCTGCTGTTCTCCAGGTCGAAGGTACGTTACTCATTCATTGATATTCTCTGTAGAAACATTTGTGTGGTTAAAATTAATTCTGATCCAACTTTGTAACAAAATTCGGTGTGTTATTATATACAAATAGAAATGATCAAAAAATAATTCCAATTTCAGCCCCATCGTCACACCAAACCGTGCCGTATCATCGCTCTCCAGACGTTTCCTCCTTCCCCGGAATCCCAAGTCGACCCATCGTTACCGAGGTAACCAGTGACACCGCCCACCTGTCCTGGACAGCCAACGGCAATCATGGAGACTCGCAGGTGTTCGCCTTTATTGTGGAGTACTTCAGCTACGAAACCATGGATGTAAGTATAATGAACACTATATTCAAAATAATCTACCTTCATTTTTGTTTTAAGATAAAACAGGATGCAAACATCTTGAAAGTGTGTTTCAAATGCTGATGGCATCATTAGACATCATTTTAGTCCATATACTGTTAGCTTGGATATGTTGTTGGACCTTAAACTTCGACAACCTTTTATCAGACTGTAAGTACCTGATGTGTATATATTACTGAGATGTCTGGGTCATATAGATGTTTGTTGCTCTGGTTTTATAGAAGTTTGTGTTTGTTGTCAGGGTTGTATAAATGTTTGATTTTGTTGTCAGGGTTATATAAATGTTTGATTTTTGTTGTCAGGGTTATATAAATGTTTGATTTTGTTGTCAGGGTTGGATGGTGGCGTCGGACACAGTCCAGCAGGAGTCGTACACAATCACCGGCCTACAACCGGACACAAGCTATCTGTTTCTGGTTCGAGGCAAGAACTCGCATGGAATTGGGCTGCCTAGTCCACTGTCGGACCCCATCCGCACCAGACGTGAGTTACCCAATTTCTTTAGTGTTCTGATTTGATTTCTTACAGAAATAAAACGACATGCCAGGAAGTAGATTACTTGTGAATGTTCTGTCCACTTTTAAACATTTTTCAGCTGTTTTGTCAGAGCTGATCCGTACAAATGAGTAAAGACTGTAAAAAAGATCTCCCTGTTGTCTTAATCTGTTTGTAATTTTACTCTGGTAGACATTCAACACAAGTCCACCAGATATTTGAGGACTGCGATCGTAGGTAACACACCACGTTTTCTGTTGTAGGACCTACTAGAGGTATTGACACGCCGGATGAAAACTTCAGCGGGATCATTGTCCAGATGATGGAGGGCGTGACCATCAACTCGAGCGCAATCCGTGTCACATGGCGGGTATGTACTTTACTACAGCTATAAGAGATAAATTGAATACAAATGCAGTAATATGGTGAAATTAAACTTAAATTAAAAATTATTTTTTGGAACTTTCTCTGTCTTAGTGTGCCTAATATATATATGTGCACTTAGCAATTTGCGAACATTTGAGTGACTTCTGAACCTTCCAAACTTTCAAGAAAGTAACTACAAAAGACAGCTTTTCTTGTAAGCTGGTAAATTTTGGTGAAGAAATCGGACTATTGGACTAGAAAATAGATGGAATGTTAATTAAGTTGAATACGGCACTTCAGATATGTGACCATACATTGGTTTTGACCACTTCCTAACCGAAGTAAAGAAGTAAAGTACGATACTTTGTGCTGTAATGTCACCCTCTTGCTTGTCCTACAGGTGTTGAAGGAGGTGAATATGATTGATCGGTTCGTAGTCCAGTACACGGAGATCCTTGAACTCCAGCGTCTATTCCGCGGCAAATCGTATCAACAGACTGTGGGTACCATGTACCGTGCCTTCACTCTGAGCCACCTGAAGAGTTCCACTTGGTACGAGGTTTGTGTGATGGCGTATTACAACGGTAACTCGCACACCCCGTGTAGTACGCCCCTCAAGGTCCAGACGTCCGAGTCGCGCCCCACGGCCCCTCCCGAGGACATCATTATTCACAAGGAAAGTGACAGCAGTATACACATCCAATGGCTGCCCCCGCCCAAAAGTCACCGTAACGGCGAGATCCGTGGATATGAGGTAGGTGGCAGTTTACCCGTTTAAGATCATACATAATCACTTCATACGGTATAATATATTCGTATTTATGTATAATAAATCGGGCAACCCAACTCTTTTATTGGTTAATTTGTTTGAATTTCAATAATTATGCAAAAAAAATAATTCTTGATTTGTCACTGTTTTGTGTGTAGGTGGAGTGTCTGAGCTCGGACAATAAACACAACTGTAGCATACGTGTAAACGGAACTACCAACGCAGCCACCATCAAGAGGCTGGACGCAGACATGACCTACACCATCAAGGTAGCCGCACGCACCATCAAGGGTGCCGGTGTTTGGAGCAAGGCTTTTATTGTTGGTAAGTTGAACTTTCTTCGACTCCTTATCATAATTTACGTTTAATAGACGTTTCTTAATTGTTTGTTATGAAATGATATTTTTTGTACATTTCATCGTGATCAAAGGCTGTCAAACTTGGATGTGTCTAAATTTACCCATATTATATTAAATATTGGAAGTAATCTTGGATACCTCTGGCAGTATATTGCTATGTGTATAAAATTTAGTATATTACAAAAATGACATTTTAGATCAATCAGAGTATAATACATAATTACCTTATTTATCCTGTATAAGCCCAGGGGCCAACACATACTCTCTGACTGCAAGTAAGGGGTGGGCTTATTACAGGACAATGAAAAAGCTTTTGTTGACATTCTTTCCAAACTGCAATATATATTGGTGGGCTTATTACTAAGCACGGGATTATTGCTGGATAAATACAATAATATTTTATACTGATTTGAGTATATTATATACCGAGTTTATCAAATTATCTTTTAAACTGATTTGAATACATTTAATTCTTTATCTTTTTATTTTATATTAATTTTATACATAAGCAATATATCTTTATAAGATCATTTATCTTTCATATTAATTTGAGTATATTCAAAACTCATTTATATTTTTTCTTTGGTCTCAGTGACACTCCTTACATAATGATTTATCTGTCATTCCCTCTCCATCTGTCACCCCTGTCAAACATTTAAACATTCCCTACTTTCCTGAAGGCTGCTTAGCCAAATTTGATCACACTCGCCTCACACTCTAAATGAAGTAAGGGATTTTAGATTTGAAATGGTTATAGTCTAAGCTCCGATGGGGCCCTTAAAAGGAGACGAAAGGGTGTATTATTTTCTTCAAGATGTCCAAGCTAGTATGTTATTGTAGGTATGTGTAATATATAAACCGTTTTTTTATCAACTGTATATTCCAAATCTTGGCCTACTTGATCAAAATTGATGAGATTGATACCAATTTAACTCAAAATATCAATTCTGTGTTCAATAAAAATTATTGAAAATCCAAAATGAAAAATGGTACATGTCTACAGATTCAATTTATTCATCTGACGAAAAATGCACAAAAAATATTTAAAAAAAAACGTCTTATATCTTAATAAGCCGATCGTATATTGAAGTCCTAATAATACAAGATATATATTTACAATACAACTAAAAGATCACAGGTTAAAGGTTAGATAACATTAAGTCTCGGGTCATAGGTCAACTATTAAAGGCTTAGCAGGCCCTTAGATATATCGGGCAAAGCTTCAAAAAAAAAAATCAGGTTTTATGGGTTTTCACTATACGAGTGTTGTGGTGTTATGTATGATTAAAGGTTGCACAAAATAAATATGGCTGAACTGCGATCTGTGATATATTGACGATATTTCAGGACATCTTGACCTTAACCAACGGCTTCCAAAAAACATGATTGAATTAAAATGATTGGTTTTCTTTGAAATAAGATACAAGAGTTTTCAATGAATTCTGCTAAATGGGAGAGAAAACATGTGACAAAGTTTGATTAGATTAAAACCACAAAGGTCGGAGGGGGCAGAGGTCACCCCCGCACAGAGAAATGATTGGAAAGGTTAAGAATCATTGGTTATCTTAAAACCAGGGTAAACATTATATTCAAACACACACCAATTTCTGTATGCGACATCTCCGCGACGATGGCTTGATAAATGGTTATTTTTCTGGCCTCCCCAATTATCGTTGGCCTCTTTATGGGGGGGGAACCATTGTCAGGGAATCAATACTCCCCCTCCCTCGGTACAGCAGCCTCCGAATCTTTATACAGTACCATTATTAATGTGTAGTGCTGATGTGATTAAAATGCAGGTTTTGTGTCGGATGCTGTTCATTAGCACTGCCAATAAACGCACCAAACGGATGGGGGCTGAATACCAGGGAACAAAGCCATTTTATTACCCTTTAACCAGTATTGGGCCTTTAAGGATTTGGTTCAATATTGTTTTCGGTAAAAAAGCAATTTAAGTCATTGGCGTGAGGCGAAACCGTGGAAAACCAAAAGAGCATTCAAAATGAGTATCGGAGCAAACAAAGGATATTTTTCAAGCTCCTGTCAGATGAGACGGACAAGAGACAAAAGACCTTTCTTTTGTTTGTAATTATAATGATAAATTTTACTTCATAAATGTTTGGCTATCCCGACTATCTGGATGTGGATTTGATAAAACACTTCAATTAAGAAGATAGCCAAGTCGAATGTGAACGCATACCATTACGGGACCCACAATGGCCCCCAGTGGGGAAAATCCTGCCCAAATTAACCTTTGTTGCAGACAGAATGAATGTGGTCTTCGTCTTGAAACAGCTTTGAATTAAGTCAGCCCTCCAAACGCACGAGTGATCCTGAATGATGGATGGCAATCAAATGTGACTTTTGAATTAAAAGTGCACTTGAAGTGAAAATTTGAAGAAAATTTTGCGTGCAACCATGCGTGTTTAACTGGTCAGCACTCAACCCCATGTAGAAAAGTCGTCAAGTGGTGTCGGATTTAGATTTATGTGAACCCTATCAAACAAAGCAATTTTGTTACATCAAAATTTTGTAATAATTATTAGATAATATTGACATCTTCCCGATGCTTTTGATTTACAAACTTAGGTATATATTTAAGTAAATTTTCTTATGTTTTAAACAAGAAAATAACTTGCCCAAAAAATTTGTTCAGAATTTAAAATGAATGGATTACTCAGAGGTTCCATTGTATACGGTAACCATGGCAACCCTTTAAATTAATTTATAAAATGACTTGAAGAGAAGTTTATGCTGTCTAAAAGAACATCCTGGTTATCTAGTCTGAAAATCCTAAGCTTAATGGCTCACTTAATAAATGATATTTTCTTAAAAATCCCCTTGACCCTTTCACCACGGTAGACCATAATGGACTCATCCGTATCAATGCATGGTAGAGTCTACTAGAGTTGCATAGGGGTTAAAGGGTTAACACTGCCAACAACTGTAACTATACATTGGGAACTGGGTTTTTTTCTGGCATAACTAAAGCTTTTTATAATAAATCTTTTCTGTGAAGAAAGCCATACCTTGCGAGACTTTTATAAAAGAAAAAAAAAATGAAGATAAAATAAACAATTTTAATCAATCGCAGTGTCTACACAACCATCAAGAAAGTCGAGAAAGGAATGTCAGTCTATTTTATACGTGGTTCCATTGGTAGGGTTAGTGTCTATATCTAGTTTCCCACCTGACATCCTTTATTCCGTCTTTGCGTATTGCAGAGTTATCTTCTCTTGTGAGCAGGTACTGATTGTTACGTCATTGGTTTGTGTGAGAAAATTACGTCGTTTTCTCAAAAATTGATGACGTTGCTCTCACAAACAAATGTTGTAACAATCAATACCTGCTCACAAGAGCAGATAACCCTGCAATACGAAAAGACGGAATAAGATGTGCGAGAATTATATAGGGGAGGTAAATCATGTTCATTTTGTATTCACAGGCCCGGAGCAGCCCAGTATCATGAAGGAGACCTGGTTTATCGGAATGCTCATCGGGACTATTGGAGGCACCCTGTGGATCGCCCTGTGTATATTTAGCGTCTGGCTTTGTCGTAAACGCTCCAATAAAAAGAAGATGATGAAGAACGGCATGTACAGTGGTGAGTAGGGCGAAAAATATCGTAAAACATTGTCACGTTGTCTGGTTGACGTCTACATCTATTTTTATCCAGTGAGTAGAATCAGAGATATAGATCGCGTTGGTTTTCATTTGTGCTAGACTGGAGATCAAATGAAAAAAGTATTTGAAAAATTAAGGATTTATCAAGTGACAGGTGCAGAATGATGTGATAAAAAACTTGACTGTTATGAATTTAGTAATGTGTAATATTTTTCTGTATTTACATGCCCAGTGTATGTTCCTTTATAAGCATTACCAGAAGAAATTGCATTCACAGGGCTATGAATGCAATATGATTGTCATTTTAAAGCTTCTCCTCCAGACTCGAATTTAAATAATTCAAAGGAACACCTGTATTTAGATCATTGATAACTATGAAATTAAGAATGTAAGAAATTTGAAATGTGTGTCTGTCTGATGTCCGTTTCAGTTCCTATGCACAAGACGGAGGACACGAAAACCTGCAACTCTTTCTACCGGAACGGTTACGGACAGAAGGACGTACATAACTGTGTTGGAGGTATGATATTCGAATACAATTATATGTTATATATGTTGTATACAGATATGAGAAACCACCCTGCAATTTGCAGAAATCCAGAAACAAAATTAGAGATACTAAAGTTCCTGGGAATCTCACAGAGATTATAGAATGTTAATTTTTACCCCTAAGTTTTAAACTTGAATCACATGAATTAAAAATCAATACATTATACAGATATTTATGATTATGTTTATGTTATAATACATTATACAGAAATTTATGATTATGTTTATGTTTATGTTAATACCTGGGATGCTTAGTTATGGTGGAGGTTTTTTATGGTCATGTCAATTTCATAAATATTAAAATCTGTTCTTGACAATCTACACTGAGAGACCACCTGTGTTAAGAGACCACCTGTGTTAAGAGACCACCTGTGTTAAGAGACCACTTTTAATGTTCCCCATTGTAGTGACTTTATTGGGAAAGAACCTGTATTAAGAGACCACCTGTGTTAAGAGACCACCTGTGTTAAGAGACCTAGTCTTGAGGACTTTCCAGGGAGGCTTCTTGATGTTGGTTTGATTGTTGAAAGTTTTTGAAATTTAGATGACTGCTGTTTTGTACAGGTATGGGTTCTCAGTCTCCTGAGGCGTCTAACTTGCTCGACCACAAAGACATGGAGCTACAGGACCAGAATATCTACAACATCCCTCAAATGAAGACGTTCTACCACAAAAAGGATCCGGTCGCTCCGTATGCCACGACAACCCTAATAAATGCTGGGCTCATGAATGCAGGGAGCATGGGGCGACCGACACCCGGTATGGAGCACATGTTTCGTCCAATCACAGGCACGAGCGGAGGATCAGGTGACAGCTGCTGTAAACACGAACACGGCAGCAGTGACTCTAACACGGACAACAGTCGGCCAAACACAGGTGAGTGGTCACTAACGGACTTACTGACCGATCGGCTCGCCACACCCTTACCTAGCTGCAGTGTATCTACAATATATCTAGCCATGTCAAGTAAAGTCTCATAGTACGTCTTGTATTGGTTCACTGTTTTGTTAAATCCTATATTTTTTTCCCAAAAAAGTTTACCTTTTGTTTAAGATGCCTTCTGTTTTTGGCAAAATTTGCGACCTCTCTCCCATCAGGAGTTTGGACTGCCTTTCTTGTCAAAAGATAGACACACACGCCTTTCAAAATCCTGTTCCACCCCCAGAGACCATAGCTGATTTAAACCAATGGCAGATCATGCTAGCGACAAACTATGAGAGACTTTACTTATCATGGCTGACGCAAGTTAGCCAATCATGCATTCTTACAGGTCGTCATGCTTAGAAATTTGGTTAGCGACGACCGCCTCGCCTTGTGTGGAAATGTCTGTGGCAGTTTTATTAGCGTAATTAAAAAAAAAAAAAAGTCTTCCATATTTCTCCTGATATCAAACTTAGTCTTTTACAATATCCTTTTTCAGTAACTAATATTGCAGTTGACATTTCGTTCTATATAAGACTTGCCGAGTTGTAACAAGAAAAAACATAAAAAAATGTAAAGAAAATAACTGTTCAAAGAATTAATAAAAAAAATGTGGACAAAAAAAAAGGGAACAAAAAGGAAATTGGAAAAAATAAGCACATGGCAACAACGAATAAACTTTGCAAGTAACGTGATATTTGGTTGGGATTTTATCCGTAAAATCAGTTTTAAACCGATTTTCTTTCTTAAGAGACCATCTCTGTTAAAAATCCTCTTTAGGACCTTTCCTTGTGTGGTCACTTCATAAAAATTTTAAGGAAATTTTAGATTAAAAAATATTTTTAAATTAGACTTTTATTCATATTTGTGGTCATTTACTTGAACAAAACGGCAAGTAATTCTAAAAAAAAAGGAGGAGTTGAAGGGGACATAACTCTGAGCATGATAAGTGAAATGCAGGGAGAAACAGAAAGCTGCCACAGACATATGCGAGTGTATTTTGGTAGTGGATGCTGTTATAGTTATATATTTATGTCACCAAGTACTGTCACGCACACAACCATCGGCTTATTTCACTTCAGAAAAATAGGTGAAACATTTCTGTTAATGAAAAATCCCTATTATTAAAAACAATGAATATAAACCAAATTGGATTTAAAAAAAAAAATCAAATCTTTTTAATGCTTTATTGACAGAAACATGCTTGTTACTTTCTTTTGCTGTGTGTTTTATAAATCTTGGAGAGTTAACTCCCTTAGCTGTCTCCCATGTTCGGCGACAGTATAAACTCTCAAGATTTCATCTCCCTCCATACGTATGCACCATGCTTGCTATATATGGTGACTGGTTACTGACCTTTATATAGAAACCGCCCCCGATTATCTCCCCTTAGGTGTTCCGCACGATCACAGCGACGCGATGCAGAGTCCGACCAGTGACAGTGGCAGTCATACGACAGGTAAATACGGTAAATGTTTTTTACACTACTTTTCCCGTTATCTCCACAAAATCACCCCTGAAGACACATTTGAACTCTTCCAGTTCAAAGGTTGGAATAGTTCATTATGAAATTTCAGGGGTGAATGATGACTTAATTCCGTTGATATACTGTAAGTGTAGATATTTTGGTGGTATTCTTGTTGAAGTGCTTTTCGCTCTTTGAAAATTGCACTAAATTATGATTGCGCTAGTTAATGTTTTTATATGTAGCTTTCAAATACATATATCGTGAGTGCACAATTCATCAATGCTCTAATTTGTTAAAAATTCCACAATACACTAAATTTGTGTCTGCTAAAGTAAGTGCTCTTACAGTAATTTACTGTCATTTTGGATAAATAACCGAGCCCCTTTATGAATAAAACTCATAAAAATACAATGTAAATTCATCATTATTGACAGATTTTGTGGAGAATTCATTATATATACTTTCAATATAAATAATGTATGCATTCTATAACATGCTAGAGTAGTTTTATACAGTGTTATTCACATTTAAAATATATATACAAAGAACTGAAAAACAAACTTTAAATTTTTTATTTTTTATTTTTTTTGATGTTTGTCATTTCACTGCTGTTTAATTTGGTCACATGACGGGTATATAGTCACATGACTTGAATATTTTGATCACATGACTAGTATAAGTTGGTCACATGACCAATTCTATAGATATATGTTCTGTACATGACGTGTAACTTCAATTGTCGTCAACCAGTGAGAATTTTTTGTATGATTCAGATGAAAACGGACTGTTGATCAAACGAGGAAAGAAATCTCAAAAACAGATGGCACAGCCAAAACAGGCCATGGTGAATTGGGCCGAGTTTTTACCTCCACCACCAGAACACCCACCTCCCAACGAGATGGGACACCCGGGCAATCTCGTCATGAATGAGAACTCGGGTAACAATTTAGAATATGCTGAAGTGAGCTCGGAACGAGCTGGAGGGACCAGGAGTCCAATTTCTCCGATGTCTAAAATTTCCTCGTGTTCTTGCCCTGTGCCGCACAACACGCAGAACTGGAACGTTCCAGCTTACTCGGACAATGGCTGTGTGCGCTGTAGTTCTCCCAAATACTGTGAGAGTTGGCACTACAACCCTGCCCACTATAGCGTGATCCAACAGCGCACACAATCCCCCCGAAACACCGACACGTGGGGGCAGAGAACAATTGCATGCATGCATCCGTCATCACGGGGCACGCCCGTGGACCTGCGTTGTGCGCGGACCTATCATAGCGATCAGGAACAGGCGGCAATGCCCGCGTTACATAACTACAAGATCGCGCCCGTGCCCAGAGAAGGCGAGTGCTATCAGTGTTTAAGTGACAGTGACCGCGGGTCTGGGGGTTACCACACCCTTCGGGGGTGTAGGATGAACAGTATTCATGGGGGGTCGGGCTCCGACGGAGGTGGCGGCACCGCAATGGACCGCGGCTGTCAATCATCTCTACCCAGTGTTACCAACGAGTGTATACACCCGGCAATGTACCCTCCTAGGTGAGTTCTACTATCGACTCAACATTCTAATGAATATTGCATCATTTATCGAGACACTTATTTTCCTCCAGATTTGACACATGTCACGTGATAGGGGGCATATTTACTTTAAACGGCGATACTCTGACAGCAGTTACACCAATATGCAAAAATCCTGGTATTTAGTTTTCTGCAGCCTTTCTGTCGAGATGCTAGTCCATAGATATCACTTTAACGAAGGTTGTAAAATTTCAGCTGTTTCTACGGAAATTTACCAAACTTGATGGAAATGGCTTACTACAGATTTACCTTCATAGCGGAATTATACATTATTGACCCCCATTATGTACCATGTGATCACCAAATCAATTGACTTTAGTTCCGTAAACTTGTATCTCGGAAATAACATATTAGTCTACTTGATATTTGAACAATTAAAAGATTTTCTCCAAGTTTGTAGTCTTATTTTGAACTTTTAAGACTTTCTCAGCTGTTCAAGTCTATATGTGTACATTAAAAAGATTTTATCTTCAATTGTACTTTGTATAATTTGTACACTTAACTCATTCACCCCTGAAATTTAGTAATAAACTATTCCCATCTTTGAATTGGAAGAGTTCAAATGTGTTTTCAGGGGTGAAGATGCCCCATGGATGAATGAATTAAAATAATTTTCGCTACAAATTTAGTTTATATTGTACCATACAAATATTAAAAAATTCAACAGTTGTAGTTCATGTTTAACTGTCAAAAGACTACTAGCGTTGAGTAGTAATATGAATGTACACTATGAATAATATTTTGAGAAAGATAGATGTTTGAATTTGTGATTTGAGTATTGTTGTGTTTTTGTAGGTATGAACTGACTGACAATGGCCAGCACATGAGTTTAGCCATGGAGGGCTATAACAGGAACGCTGACTCCCCCACCTCTGAGGGGGGTCTAGACTATGTCGGTGAGTCAGATGTGGAGATCCCAGGGAGAGTACCCTCGGGACATGAGTGTCAGTCTCTCCCCTCGGGACACCAGTGTCAATCCCCTCCCCAGGGCCATGACTGTCACCACGAGGGGCAGGGCGTTAATATTGACGACAGCTACCACGAGGGGCAGGGCGTTAATATTGACGATGGCTGTACTGACTCAGGTATTTGCCTGGTCTGTAGTGTTAGTGGGATTTTGAGTTAGCTTGGCCATGGAGTTTGCTTGACCTCAGAGTTATAGCCTTCCCTTGCAGTTAGTTTGATCTAGCAGTTTGTGTGACCTTGCAGTTTGACCTTTGGAGATAGCTTGACCTACAGTTAGCTTGACCTTCGCTTTGGTGATACAGCTAGTGTGACCTATAGTTATATCCCCTGCCTGGTGTATCTGAGGCACTGCGTTTACTAACACAACTAATGCTTGCCTGACATGTATTGCTGGGCTTTTCTGCTGGGGGTCCATTGGTTGACAAAATGATTTATCAGCATTTAGTTCTTATTATCAATTTTCCTGAGGATTTTTCTCTGTTTAGTGCATGACAAACTGCCTTTTTTACCATTCCTCCCTTTTCTTTGTCATGCGAAATTTTAACCAGAAAATTGAATTGGTAGTAAATAATTGTAAAAAAAATGGTCAAGGGGAGATAGCTTATTAAAACAGCACATGACAACTGCAAAGATCATCGCTAAAATATCTTGCACCCGAATAAAGGGATGGCTTTGTGCAGTTTACTGAGTTATCTTTCTTGGTCATTTTGTATACTTGAGTTACCTACCCTTGACCACTTTGTCATCTGGAATTATCTCCCCTCCAGCTGGGTTGTTACTGGAGTTACCTGCCCCTATCTTTGAATCTTTCCAAATTCCTGCCTGTTGCCCAATTTCATTGCCGTGGTTACACAGTACTTCTGGATTATAAAGATAAGAGATATCACTATTCTCAGGTACTTCTGGCTCTGTCTCATCTTGTGATATCTATAAGATGTCGCAGTATTCCCGCAGCTCACACTTCCTATTCGGAACGCTTGAAAATAGACCCTAAACAAAAAATGAATGTTTATTACACAGTATTAACTGGGTTTGCTTAGCTTGATGCATCACAGATATAAATATATATATGATACATGTTATATCTATATCCTATAGTGGCACATATACCTGATGTATATAATTACATATCATTTTGTTGACATCAAGAAATGTATTAAACCTGGCTTCACTTCAAGATTGCAGATTTGCTTAAAATGGTTTTGAGTTTTAAGCTTTCTTTTTCTTAATTGTTTGATCCTTTTTAGTTTTTGTTGGTTTTGGCTAATTTGAAAACTTTTTAAATCTAAATTGTGGTCAATTATAAATATGTAATATATGAATTATAATTAATGTTACAGTTTAGTTATATACGTAAATTATCATTTTATAGAAGCAGTGTATAGAAAACGCAAAAACAAACTATACTCAGTGTGCATTTTGTGAAAAGTTTTCAATATTTTTTATCGAGTCTATTAATAACTGATGTTAGTTTCATTTTATAAATTGAAGTTTGACCTATCTGTACAAAATTGAATTTAAAAAAATAAACTCGCACGAAAGCAATAAACTGATTAGAATGTGCATTTGAAGCATGTTTTTAACCCTCAGAGACCTCAACCCTCTGACCATGAGTTGATTTTGATCCTCTGTCTATACCCCTGTATAGGTCCCCTCATTGACCGGTGTTTTGTATTGCAGGGTCAATGTTAGCGTCTTGGGCGAGCGTCACAGACCAGAGTAACACAGACTGCAGTAGTGTGAGGTCTAGTGCGGCTAGCTCCAGTGACGGGTCCTTCCTTACGGAGGCCGACTTCGCAAGCGCTGTTGCGAAAGCAGCGGAAATGTCCGGCCTCACTGTCGTCGGTACGACGGTCTGTGATCCTAAAACTGGGAAACCAGGTACGGACAACGAAATTCTCTCAAAAAAACCCACCTTCAGGTTCTCACTAATCTCACTTCACTTTCTCACAAGTCTCACACCATGTATTCTCATTACAAATACAACCCTGTATCCTCACAAGTACCATTACACATCATGGCAGTCTGGCATCATTTTTCACAAAAACGTCCTTTTAAACAAATACATTAGGAGATAGTTACCATCAAATGGCATTGCCACTATATAACCCTACCAAATTCAGTTGGCATTCATATAGGCTATGAATGCTAACTGAAAGCAGTGCAGTGCTTAAATGAAATCTTATTTACAACTGCACTGTGTTTAGTCAACAACTGCAGGCATCCTTTGGAAAACCAGATCATGAACGGTCTCGAAGTAAATCTATCTTTTGTTCGTATTTTACTACAGTTTTATCAATTTTTAGTTTCATTAAAATTATGGTTTACTTACTCTTCGTTATATTCTCTTCCTATATTTTAACTCATTTACCCATGAAATTTCTCACAATGAACTAGATATTTCAATCTTTGAATTGGAAGAGTTCAAATGTGTCTTTAGGGGTTAAATGAGTTCCGTGTACATTGTGAATTACATATATATTTTACCAAATATTTCTCCCCTTTTCAGTGAAGAGACAGCGGCGCCACCACAGAACGGCCCGACCCAGTAGTCCCTACAGCACCGACAGTAACTTCAGTGCGGTCGCACATAAACCCTACCCCAAGTCACAACGAAAGAAACAACTGGTGGAGCGGGGAAAACGAGGAAGCGACCACAAAAAACATGATCCCTCCCCCATCCCCGAGGGTCAGGTCATGCGACAAGGCATACAGGAAGGTGAGGAGCGCAGCAACAGCCATCTCTACTGTGACTGGCTGAATTGATCAATAAAATATTTTATTGCAGTTTCTTTTTTAATAATTTATTTGAATTTTGGCAAAGTAAACAATGCATGCAAACAATAGTATCAAGTTTAAGGATTTTCATTCCGCAATGAAATTCTTTAAAACTTAGTCGGTGCTAAAGGGTGGAAAATGATCTCAATGCTTCAAACATCCCCGACATACTAAGCCCTCTGCTTCAAGTCATTATAAGCACGCATTACTACGATTATTTATCATATATTGAGTTTTTACCTTGTATGTTGTATCTTGAGTAATATTGATTTTTATTTTTTATTTTGCTTCAAATATTTTCATTTCGTTTTCTTATCTTATACATTGCATGACCAATTCTTTGGGCTTTATTTTACATTAGCAGCAGTTGCTTGTTTTATTCAATGACAGTTCGTGAAGACGGATTGAACTGGCTTTATTTATGTTGCATTGCCTTTAATTAGTCATTAAACAAGAAAAAATATCTTCACCAATAATAAAAGTTTAGCGTACTAGTTTATCATTACCAAAGTGTTTATTTCTAAAGTTATTGGCAATCGTGGAGGGACATGCGAATCAGAAAATACAGACAATTTTATCATAATTGAAATAACTTTATAAACTTAAGTTTGCGATGTTGGCTACATACTTAAAGGGTTCTCCTACGAAATTGGACAAATTCTTGCGAAGACTGTCGACATTTATTTCTGATTTTACCATTTCACCACTTTAGACCATAATGGACTCATGCAGATCAATGCATAGGAGAGTCTACTTAAGTTACATAGGGGTTAAAGGGTTATGCTTATTGTAGTAATAAGCACTAATGAAAAGACTGCTTATCAATTCATTTTTACAATTTAGGTTATTCGTAGAAAGAAAAACTAAATAGCCGGTAGACTGCTAACATATTTATGATTTACGCCACCTTTATTTAGGTTAGCATGACTTACCACACGTATATAGATTTTTGACAGAAGTGAAAAGAATGAATTAGCCAAGTGAAATGTTTTGAACTTTTTATGATAAGTAAGATATTCTAATAAGCTGACATTACTATAGAAACAATTTGATACAAACCGATTTATCTGATCAGAGAGACAGAAGTTAAACATTTTTATTCCTGAAGAAAGATATTGAATGCTTGGTACCCCCTGCATGTGTATTTGGCTGAGCTAGCTGTGAATGTGTTTTCTGATTTTGTTGTAGTACCTGAACCCCCATCATACCATAGGCCTTGCTTTCCTTCGTCTCTCCCCTATAAATCGCCACGACCTGGACACAAGTCCCTCTCCCCGACCTCCTCAGTGCGGTCGCCCCGTAGTCCCGGAGCTCACAGTGCCCTGAACTTCGGGGCTCTGGTCATAGAGAGCAACGTAAGTCGTGTGATGTCTTCTGTGTCGGGTAGAACATCGACCCTCATTCTCGCAGATCTATTTATAGAACAGAACCTGCAGATCTATTTATAGAACAGAAACCATGTCAAACATCGACCGTCATTCGAACAGATCTATTTATAGAACAGAACCCGCAGATCTATTTATAGAACAGAAACCATGTCAAACATTGACCGTCATTCAAACAGATCTATTTTTAGAGCAGAACCCGTAGATCTATTTATAGAACAGAAACCATGTCAAACATTGACCGCATTCCAACAGATCTATTTATAGAACAGAACCCGCAGATCTATTTATAGAACAGAACCCGCAGATCTATTTATAGAACAGAACCCGCATATCTATTTATAGAACAGAAACCATGTCAAACATTGACCGTCATTCGAACAGATCTATTTATAGAACAGAAACCATGTAATACATTGGCCATCATTCAGACATATCTACTGTGCAGTTGTTTTATTTCTCGGGGCTATGTTCGAGGTTGTCCCGATATAAGATCAAGTTCGCACAATTGAGAGTGTTAACCCTTTCACCACTGCAGACCATAATGGACTCATCCAGATCAATGCATGGACGAGTTTACTAAAGTTACCTAGGGGTGAAAAGGTTAAGGTCACGATCAGTACGATCTTTGTTCATATTCATCAAATTGTTCTTTTGCTCAAATTTTAATTCTGTGTTCAGTTCCAGTCTCTTGTTCTAGTGATAAGTTATGTTAATTTCACATTTTGTCAGTGATGTAGAGTAACTCTAATACGCCGTATTTTTTCGTACTTACAGGTTCCTGTGGTGTAGCCAACGTGTGAGGTAGTCAACATATTCTAGTCATCTGAGGTTGCCATGGTTACGCAAGCCAAGGTGTGTCTGTGATAAATTGAGTTTAATTGCTGAATTTTCTACAAAGGATAGAAGAAATCCAACCGCATTTAAGTGGAACTGTTACATTGTAAATTGTCGGAGAGGACGATAGACTGGCCGTGGATTTGTTAGTATTGTTGACAATTTGGGACTAGATTTTTTGCTAAAGGTCATCCCAGACCCGTGTTTCTCCGTGGCGAAATAATACAATATGGCTGCCAACATACAATATGGCCTCCAGTTGCCGTGCTGTTCAAAAGAAATCCAGTCTCCCCAGAACTGCTGTGTTATTATCCACAAAAAATCTTCCATGCAAATCGTTTGTGCTACATTGAGCCACTTCTACTGTGATGCGAGTTAGTCCTAGTGCAGAAAACATTGGCTGGCTTTAATTATCGTATATAGTTTGTGATATGCCAAAGACTTGACCGTGGTCAGCAAACGGTCAGCCAGGCTGACCGCTGTGGGCCAGTCTGACCACTGTCCGCCAGTACATTTCTAGTGAAGAGGAAGAAATGTTTGATGCTTCTATATTGTCTTCCCACAATTTGTGAACAAACAAGCTACACGTTTGAGTGGGCCGAACGATGTTCGTTGTCGCGGTGATGAATGAGATAATTATTGTATGTAACAATTTAAGCAATACAGAAAAAAGAATCCCGAACGCTGTCCAAAATAGATACTCTGTCAGGTAGGACTGTTACAGAGACTTGATGCAGCCTACCTCTGGGTTATTTGTCCCGAAGCTGGAACAGTTTCGTGATCCCGTTAGCCCATTAAGCTGGCCCAGTGCGGTGAGGCCATTAGCCCATTAAGCTGGCCCAGTGCGGTGAGGCCATTAGCCCAAGGCTGGCCCAGTGTACATGTGTTGGGCCAGTTTATCCCGAGAATGGCCCAGTGTGTTGGGCTAGTTTATCCCGAGAATTGCCCAGCAAGATGGGCCGGACTCGAGTAGAAATGCAATACTATGTCTGAAGTGTAAGCAATAAGTGAATGACAATTGGACGCATCGAGACATTACAGGACGTTTACCATCGTCCTGTTACCGTGGTGATATGTTATAAAAATGTCTGAAGATCATGTGATGTGTACCTGTCGCAGTGGGTCGTTCCAGGTCATCCCATTCCTCAGTAGGGGTGTAAGCTAGGTGGTCAGTATACTGCCAAATTGAGTTTAAATTTGTGTTCATCAATCCCAGGCACCATGTGGGAAACATTTTCTGTCCATCTGTCGCAGTTTCTGCACTTGTTAATTGACAATGCCGGACCTGTGTTTGTCTTTTAGACAGGAAGATGAATTATACAAGTCATCTTATAGACACATTCTGGTTAATACTGCAATTGCTTCTCAGAGAATTTTTGTTGAATGGTTGGACTTTCCAGAATTTTTATTTGAAAAAAATATCTTGAATCTTTAATATTTGCATAATATATGTGTATATATAAATATATATATATATATATATATTTATCTTCTGTAGCCTGTTCACCCCTCACAGAATTTTGGAACATTCCATTGATTGAAGGAATGTTCCGATGTTATCTGTGGAGGGGGGAGTATTTAGTGGTTACTTGTTAGAGAGTGTTACTATAGTTACGATAATGTACTTTCAGGATTTTAATTGTCTCTGAGTTTTATCGATGTCCACATTGGACGAAAGCTTGATATATATATCTTTTCTTTCTTCGAAGAAATAACAAAATATGTTCGAAAAATATAAGAACAAAAATTTCCCTCCAAATGGGTCTCATATATAGCTGTAGAATATTTGTGTGAATCAAACTGCAATGTGGGAGAGAAAGAAAGAATAAGAGAGAGAGCAGAAACAGAGAGAACGACAGAGAGAAAGGGATTTTAAAATGGTGCTTATTGATAATTAGCAACAGTGTATAACATTTTAGTGCATTTGCTATAATTTTGGGCTTTAATTGAGATATCATGAATACTGTTATGGTAACTATCAAACTCATTCCATTCAAGGCAATATACACTATTATTATAGAGGAGTTCTACAGGGGGATGCTATGTATGCCTTCCCTCAGCCAAAGGGAGAGAACTCCCGTCAGACCCGTGTCATTGTACAAAACCACCATTCAGCAATAATTGTGGAATTCCAGCCATTTATTTGTATCAAGGTTTAGTCGACATATAGAAAATTAATTTATTTATGGATAAACTGTACATAGATATTTGTTATTGTATATGATCCTAACTGCTGCAAACAACCATGTCCTCACCCCCCTCTACTGTTTAATGGAACAGTCTGGCTGCTAATTTGTAACCCCACCTCCCCTCCAATCTATTATAGAACAGACCACTGAACCCTTCTAATTTTTTCCCCAATTCAGGAAATGTTTATTTCATAAGGGAAATCTTGGACCTGTATCAGGCCAAACAAAACAATTAAGGGTTGCATCGCGAACAAAATTAGGGTCGGTTGGTATATTTTATTTTTTTCAAAAGTTTTTTACATTGTGGCCATGGAGTATAAATCCTTACTTATCAGTGCTCGTCCAAATATGGCCATGAATTAAATCTCTAGGTTCCGCAGTTAAATTTAGGTAGGCTAGATAACCTGAAAAAATCCATTTTTTTCTGTACGTCCATTTCACAATGCCCAACCACAGTCGAATATATTAGACATTTGTTACACATTAGTTAATGGTATAACGACATCTGACGACGATGAACAAGCTATATTCTTTCATATATGTGCAATATTTTGTTTTGCTCAACTTATTCTTGTTCTGTTCTCCGACGTAATTATTTGAATTGTTTAATTTATTCCCTGTAGAGTAGAAATCTGTCACACTGTATTTTCCCCATACTGCGATCCTGGTGATTAATCTTCAGTATAACACATCAGCCAAATTTACAACCGAAAGAACTACAATTCTAGGTTTTCGGAATCGCGGTCCTTCGTTACGGAACAATTGTACTGCTTTAAGCGATATATTCTACCCAGTTGACATGCATTATAGAAGCACATGATAAGATTTGATATTAATCGGCTCCATACAAAATAACCCTCATAGTACGGAGGTGTGAATCAAATCCAAAGTTTTAAGTTGATGTAAAAATTCAGGGTTGCCCGTGAGTTAGAGAGCTGATTGTATTTCTGTTTTTGTTGTTAACGTTATGTTGAATATATGTGAGGTATAAAAGTTAAATTAAGTCCCCAAGTCGGCCATTTTGTGTAAATCTGTATCTTAAGGTTGTTTGTAAGTATAGGAGATTAGTGGACACGTGCAGTGCTCCTTTGCGATGAAGATCTGTGGTTGTTACGATAGGAACAGAATTTACAGTTCTCTCATGGTCATTCATGTCATTAATCATGTTCAGTCAATTTCTCATCAAATAAAATAAATATTGCTAAAGTTATATATTTTTGTTGTTCTTTTTAAGACAAACAGGTTTTCTGAACGACAAGAGTAGATCTAAATCTCTGTAACAATTTATCTTGGATGTAATTCATATTATTACAAAGTTGTAGCAGAACTGGAACTGGTCGAATGTCCGTGACCAGGTAGCTCAAATGGTAGAGCGTCCATCTAAGAGTTTGAATCGAAGGGTCCCGGGTTCGAAACCCAGTCTGGCCATGCACTTTTCTGCTCCTTCTTCATTTGATGCCTGTGACAAACCCTCATCTCAAATAAATGGTGAATGGCTGGCAATGGATATCCGAACCTGGGTTATAAATAGTGATGTCTTCGGGGTGAAGGCTTAGAAGAAGGGAGAGGAATGTAGTGGAACTGGACTGGGATCATCAGCAACCAGGTAGCAGCTCAATAGGAAAAGCCTCCATCTAGAATTTGGAGGGTCTCGGGTTCAAACCCCGGTCTGTGCTGTGCATTTATCCACTTCATCGACACAATAACAGTGGAGAATTTTTTGTGTGAAAATGTTAAGTTCATTTACAATAACAACAAAAATACAGTTAATAAAAATCTATTGTTTTATTTAGAAATCTAATATAAAACATGATATTGCTTCATTAACATCCAACGAGCCCAATGATGACGCAACAAGATGATTTCCGAGGCCAAATGTTCAAAGCCGATTAGCTTGAAAGCAAGTCAACTTAAAACTTTAATTTGGTTAATTTATAAAATTAATTTTGTTTTTCAATGAAATAAACCTGTAAATGGAGTCGGGATGCCCTCCTGATGATCTTTTTAATAAATAAAAAACAACCACAAATATTAAAAAAGTTCTGGAGATTTCCCAAAAAGTCACATTTTGAAATTTGTGTTGACTTGTCTTGAAGCTAACCAAGCTTTGACAACTGCACTGCGATTAAATCTATAAATAGATGGTAAGTCCCATGACCCTCAGACAGGTCATGTGATATGGTCACATTACCCAGATGGATCGCATCTATATATACAGCCCTATGGTTTACACTACCGTATTTACCGTAATTAGCATCCTGGGCACTAAAAAATGGCGGGGGGGG